>NW_006239531.1:111689-162791 GCF_000226075.1 Solanum tuberosum | reverse complement strand
CTAAATATATATATATATATATATATATATATATATATATATAACAAGTTGCCTAGCTATAACAACATGAGGTATTGAAAGGATAAGAGAAGAGATAAGATAATAATTTCTTATTGATTTGATAATTTCCCCTAAAAGTAATGTGTACTTGAAGAATTGATTTTGCTCTTTTACAAAAGTATATAAGCCAAGGCTCAATATGTCAACAAACATTAAAATTTATCAGTGGTACATTAATTTCATTATGACCATCATTAAATTTCATTTAGACAGTCGAAGTAATGACAATATCAATCAAACATCTCAACACAAGATAAAATGTTCTTATTAGACATTTTCAATTCAAATTTTCAAAATTTAAATTAAAAGTAAACATGTCATAGTTAAAATGCCTAAACAAAATTTACTAACAGATTTAATATATTACTTTGTTACCTCATTAGAATCAATAAGATAAGATTTGACCTCCCTACTTATTCTTGTTAAATTTTTTTAAGTAAACCACTTAGACACTGTATCTAGTTGTATAAAAAAAAATATCAAAGACAGAAACAACATAAAAAACATCTACACAAAGCGAACACTTCAATTTACGCTAGCTATTATTAACAAAACAACAACATATTCAGTATAAATTCGATGGCTACCAAACACATGACAATAATTATAAGTACATAATACTTTCAACTTTCAATATTAAAAACCTAACATAGAAATATTACAACACTCCTCCCTTACCACTTAGGCCACAATATATAAACTTAAAAGAGACAAAACTAGAGGAGGCTATTAAAATTATTATACCAACTTTTCTACCTACATTAATTAATTAATTTAAGTGGCACTACACTCTGGAGGAAAACCTTGAGGAAATCTCTTATTATCAGTACAATAATTATATATCATGTATTTTTGTTGCACCCTTCTCAATTTTTCTTCATTCACAGGATCCAAATTTTCTACCAAAAATTTGCAAGAATTATTATTATTATTGCAAATATTGGCATTGAAATTTCTATAAGAGGCTGTAAATGGGGCTTGGGCCCAATCAGTCTTGATAAGCCCTCCCATTGTGGCCCATTCATCAGCATTCCATAAACTTGAATAAAGTTTCATTGATTGAGATTTTGGAAATGCAACTCCTATGTTTTCCATATTTTTGAACTCCCTTATTGGTACATTGTCCACTGAGAATCTGAAAAAAATTGCAATAATTTTTCACCGTCAGATCATCTAAAAGATAATTAGAGTTATTTATACTATATATTATTGCTATAACATATTAAAATATAACTTTAATTTTTAAATATACTTTTTCATTTCAAAGTGTCCAATAGTTTCCTATATATAATGTCTTTGACTCAAGATTCAAAGAGACATAATTACAAACTTGAGATCTCTCGTTAAGAGTGAAATACACGTAGCGCCTAGTAAATATTTTCATAGTAAGCAAAACACATTTCAAGAAGAAAAAAAATGATACTTCCTCTGTCCAACCATATTTATGCACTATTGATCTTTGATACATACCTTAAAAAATAATTAGATAATATTATTATATTATCCTTTTTTAAATATATTAAATTTAATGTTTTAAAGAATATATTGAATACATAATATTCAATAATAGTGATAAAACAGACACAAAAGGATAAATTATCTTTTGATTTTTCAAATTTTTCAAATTAGACAAGTATTGTTAGGCAACTGTTTTTAATATAGTGGACAACTGTTTTTAATATAGTGGACAAGTAAAGATAAACAGAGTAATATAACTTTGTTATAAAATAAAATATTGTTTTAGAGTACTTACACAATAGTTTGTGGATTCCAAAGGATGGAATAAATATGAAAATCATTAGTAGGATCAAACCACAAGTGAAATTGTTGCTCTCTTTCACCTTTGCCTTGTGTATACACATTTGTATGAAGTGTATATGGCTCTCCACTCACATTACCAAGAAACTCAAAATCTATCTCATCATGATTTGATCCTTTTGATGACAACTAAATCAAAACAAAAAAACAAAAAATCAACATCACAAAACATAACAATTAACACAAATAATCAATTTTCTTGATTTTTTTTTTGTAAAAATAAAATAAAATATTACATAGTAAGCAGTGACAGTGCCAGCAGAATTTCCTTGAACTAATTTGATTTGCATATCAATTTTTCCAAATAAATATTCCTTCTTTGATTCAAATCCAGAACCTGAAATATTATCAAGTGTAAGAGTAAGTATTTCACCATTATTTAATATTTCCCCCCTTTCATTTCCCCATGTAATATCAAAATCTTGATTAAGATCATTACTAGCACAATATTCAACAACCATACAACTTATAAATACTGGTATCAAAATAAGTCTAATATTAAAGGAAAATAGAGAAGGCATTGTTATTTTAAGTGGATTTTTTTTTAATTTGAGAATATATTAAAAGTAGAATGAATATAATTTGCCTTTTTATAGTGAATTTTAGATGAAAAGAGACAAAATTGTGTCCAGAAAGGGTGGTTCAATGAATGCCATCTGAAAAATAAAGAGTTGGCAACAGCTTGCTATTTAGTATTTTTTATTATATATAATGTAGCTGAGGAGATAAGGTAAGTTTGTGAAATAAAAAATGGTTTAAATTTTTTAAATATATATATAATGGTTTGTTCAAGATTACTCCAATGTGTACTATATTTTTTTTTTATCAATAGTATTAATATTTTTTTAGTAATTTCTTATTTTTTTAATTTTAATTAATGATCACTTATATTATTTGTGTTTGGATATTGTATGATTTCATTACCATTATACTATTTGTTTTCTTCCATATACATTGCTCTCTATCTAGCTCACTTTATTTTCGTTGTCATTGTTATTGTCATTTCTATATTTTCAGAAATATTTTCTTTTATTTTTATAAATAAAATAAAAATAAAATATGTATACACGCTAATATTGGCCTGGTTGATAAAGTAAGAAGGAAGAATACAATGCTCCCCCGATCTTAGTTTATATAATTTATTAGTCCCAAAAAGAATGATACATATTAATTTTAAAATATCCATTTTATCCTTTAATGAAACGATTTATAGCCACACAAATTTTTATCATTCATTTTATATTACAAATTTTAAAAATCTTCTTTTCTTTCTTAAACTCCCCCGAATCAGGCGTCTTTTCTTAAAAAAAGACGTGTCTTACATTCTGTCCGAATAAAGAACTTCCTCGATTTTTAATTCCATTTGAAACTGAATATTGATAGAGTTAAACTATCTCACACAAAATAAAACGGAAGAAGTAATATATATATATATATATATATATATATATAGTAGTGGAAATTGGGAAGAAATGATAGGTTTGGTGCCTAGTGCCGAGGGATCACTTGATTACTCTGACTTATATTTCAGCAATATATGACTCATCAACAACATTTAGCTACGTGTCATCCTCTTGTGACCTTCTTGCTTCTCTAGATTATCATGTGAATGAATTATATAAAATTTAAAAAATGATGACAAACATCTTTTTGTTTGCCTATTTCATTGGACCTAACTTTTAATAGATTTTTTAATATTTAGTCTCAAGATTTTCTTGATTGGACCTTACATTTAATGGAAATTCATGTGGTCAGACATAATATATAAACATGATTCTTAACTTGGTTTTAATGGATAATGATGCCTAAAATATTAACGGTAAGGATATGAATAGCCCTAAAGTATAGCAAAGGATATTAACATACCATTTATAATAGTTTAGATGTATATTTATCATTTTTCCCAATAAAATATAATTATTAAATAATATATAAAGATAAAAAGGCCCTGATAATTGCGTCGTTGTGCCTGCACTGTGAGGGCTCTCAGCCACATGAATAGTTCAATGTGCTCATCGGAACTTGACCCTGAGACGTGGATCATCCAAGACACATTAGCATGGCGTACTCCTCCTGTTCGAATCGGGGTTTGAAACCAAACTCCTCCTCAAGAGGATAGATGGGACCATTTGGGTGAGATCTAATGTAGATCCAACTTTCGATTCACTTGTGGGATTCGGGCGGTCCGAGGGATCAGCAATAAGAAGAAAATATATATTAAGGTAATCACGCGATCACACAAAATCAATCGTTAAAATGAATCTTTTTATCATTACATAATGATGAATTTAAATGATACAATACACTAATATTTAAACTGACAATACATGGCTAAAGTTTGACAACAATTTAGATGGATAAAATAGTAATTAAACGCGAAGTGTTTTTTGGTAATTATTTGGATTTCTAGCCGTCAATGCAAAATAGAAAAATATACTCAAATTATAATTTACCTATTAAAACAAACACATGTCAAAGAAGCTTTAACAAATTCTGAATCAAACTTCATTTATTACAAAACTCAAAGATAATTAAAAAAAAAAAAAGACAAAAGAATTTCTATATGCCTTGCAATTGTCATATTCTTGTAACATTACATTTTATTACATAATCCTATTTCAAAATTATTAGATATATGTGGAAATGAATTTAGTAAATTACAAGTGGAATATAATAATTAATTACCAACACCAATAGAATCGATATTACTCATACTC
Organism: Solanum tuberosum; assembly: GCF_000226075.1. NCBI lineage: Eukaryota > Viridiplantae > Streptophyta > Magnoliopsida > Solanales > Solanaceae > Solanum > Solanum tuberosum. The sequence goes on along the minus strand of NW_006239531.1, from coordinate 158,196 downwards.
TTAAAAAATGCCGATTGCATATGCGTGTCAAATCTGACACGCATATGATAACATTTTAAAAGAGTCTGAAAAATTAGATTTAACTAGTCGTAGAGTTGAAAGTGCACTCTAGAGGAATCCCCTGAGGGAACCTATTGATATCATTACAATAATTGTAAACCATATAGTTCTTTTGCACCCATTGTAACCTAGCTTGGCTTGTAGAATCAAGTTCTTGAGAGAACCATGACTTTGTTGAATTTGTGCATGAGGATTTTCTAAATTCCCAAATACAAGCATTATTGTCTTTGAAATTTCTAAAAGAAGCAATGAATGGAGCATTGGACCAATTTGTTTTAATAAGGCCACCTCTGGTGGCCCAATCATCTGCATTCCATAGACTTGCATAGACTCTCATAGGTTGGTTATTTGGGTAAGGTACTCCACTTGACTTCATGTTTTTGAACACTCTTATTGGTGTGCTATCCACATAAAATCTACAAAAATAAATAAATAAATAAGCCAATATTAAGATAAAGTTTAAATTTGTAGAACTTTAGGGTGGAAAAAACAAGAGAGATCTTCATATTGACTTTGTATATTTTGAACTTTTGATTCTATTAAGTACTAAGGAGATACCCATTTTTCCTGTTTATTTTTACTTGTTCCCGATTTTAATAATAGAATTTTTAATTTTACTAGTCACTTTTAACATATCAAGAAAATATAATTATTTTTCATGTTTTACCCTTAACACTATTAATTAATTACTGACAAAAGAGAGTTGATCAGATGGTAAGCATCCTGATCACTTCCAACCTTAAGGTTGTAAGTTTGAGTCATCAAGGGAGCAAAGATGAGAGCTCTGGGGAAGGTTATAAGTCTGAGCCACCAAGGGAGAAAAGATGAGAGCTCTGGGAAAGGTTATAAGTTCGAGTTATCAAGGGAGCAAATATGAGAACTCTGGGGGAGAGATCACTTCTCAAGATCTAAGACTATAAATATGAGTATTATAATAAAATATTTATATTATATTTTTTTAAGAGACATGTAAAATTCAAAGTGGATAAGTAAAAGTATACAGAGATCTTTTATGTACTTACATAATTGTTTGTGGATTCCATAGAATGGAGTATGTATGAAAATCAGCAGTGGGATCAAACCATAAGTAGAATTGTTGTTCCTTGTCACCTTTGCCTTGAGTATACACATTTGTATGAACAATATAAGGATCTCCACTAAGGTTTCCCAAGAATTCAAAATCTATCTCATCATGTGTTGACCCTTGTGATGATAACTACATATAAATTTGATATAAAACAAATTCTTAGTAATTCATATGATATTCAAAATAATAAATTGTCATATGACTTTAATTCTTGGTGTAGTTTAAATGATGTATCACTAATAACATAAGTCACGTTAGCTTTAAACGTATGTAATACTTACATAATATGTAGTAACTGTACCAGCTGAATTTCCACGCACGAGCTTAAGTTGCATATCAATCCTTCCAAACAAATACTCTTTCTTGGATTTAACACCAGAGCCAGAAACTTTGTCAAGGGAAAGAGTAAGAAGTTTGCCATTGTTTAAAACTTTTGCCCTACCATCTCCCCATGTAACATCAAAATCTTGATTGAAATTATTAGAAGCCAAACTATAATGCAAAAAGCAAAATGCAAAACTGACCAAACAAAGAACTAAGGAAGCCATTAAATATTTGGTTCAATTTTAGTGATCTTTCTTGATTTGTTTTTCACAAGTCAAAGTTTGTATACATGTAAATTTGTATCCATACACTATATATAGGGATGAAAATTGTTAGAACCTAAAGAAAGTTCTTAGAAATTGGAGGGGCCATTTTGGTAATGGAGTAGGACAGGTGGCATCCACTATAATAGTGGGTGGGCCCCATGTATCTGATGTGGCTTAATTTGATGGTTTAGCAAAGTTCATAAAATAGTTTAGTCATCATTACACATCATCATGTAAACAAGCTACAAATTCTTATTCATAAAGTTGACATGGTTTTTGGACTTTTTAGTTTTCTTGGAGAAGATAAACACTTTACCATTTTTATATTGTCTTGAGGTAGTTCATAAATTTTGAAAATGAGTTGATAACATTATTTTATCCTCTTCAGATTTCAGGATTTCATTGGATATACTATTATTATTGTAAGCCTTTATAACACTTTCACGAAAATCGTTATGAAATTAGTATAATTCATTTTTAATTCTAAATCTTGAATTTAAATCGTAAGAATAAAATAGTAGGGACTCTTTCTCCTTTAATTAATGTATAGTCAAGATTTACAAGTTGTAAAAACATTAACTTTTGAGGCTGTCAATAGATAGGTTGGCAAAACTAATTAAGTACTTATCTAACAAGATAAAAGGACTTAATCTAATGGCAAATACAACTCTTCACCTACTTTTCTTTTCGATGTGGCAAAATTTTAATATTATACACTATATATATATAACTTTATATTTATATTCAGATATAACTTTAATTTTTAAATATTATAATTGGAGTAAAATTTATATTCAGACATAACTTTAATTTTTAAATATTATATTTTGACTTTAATTACATTTTGTTATTATATAAACATCTACGAAATGCTTTGAACTTGAATCTACTCCAAGCAGAACATTCTATATCTTTCATTTTTCTATATAGGAGCCATATCGAGATAAAAATAATAATTCTATGCACCAATAATATAGACAAATATTTACATAATCAGATCATCTAAGAAACAAAAAAGAAATTCATAATGCCGATATAATTTTTTACAAGGAACATGTCTATGAAAAATTTGAAATTCGAAATAGTCGAGCTTCAATACAGATATAGAAGACTGGAAAAAATAATCGATGGGGAATACATAGGCAAGAGAGAAGGGGAAAACTCTAGGATATTCTATTGGCTCATGTAGAAAATTCTAAGAACCAATGAATTATATTTCCTTATTTTCTAGTACATTCCCTATTTTCTTTTCACATGTTACTTTCTAGTTGAAAAACCATATATTATATATTTTATATTTTAACTAGAAAGATCTTTTAATGGGTCAATGCAGACAGCTAGAAAATCAATAACTAATAAATCGGTATTTAAATATTTATGCAATGTTCATGTTACAAAATATTAATGGTCAATGAAAACAACAAATTGTTTCTCAAAATAAATGATATAACTTTCATATGCGACATATAAATTGCGTTAGCGCATTTTTAAAATCGCGCATATTAATGAATACAACTTATAATAAATCATATTTCACAAATACAACGCGAAGTTCTAGCTAGGCCCAATGGCCCAAACTAATACTTAGTAACTTTTAATTTCTAAAAAGGGAACCAAAATGTTCCTTTTTTTTCTTTTCTAATAGGAAATTTAAACCTAAAATTCAAAAATTCAAAATATGTAAAAACCTTATACATAATAAACAAAAAATTATAATGTTATTGAAGAAGCTTGCATTCAGGAGCAGGACCTTTAGGAAATCTCCATTTATCGTTGCAATAATCATAAATCATATGTTTTTTCTGCAATGCTTTCATTCTAACACGACTTCTTCGATCTAACTCATATGTTAACCAAGCGTTGTTGGTAGAAGGAGGAGAGTCTATATCACATGAAGACGAGCTAGTTAATCTTGAATAAATACAAGCTTCATATGTGAAATTTTTGTAGGACGCTACAAAAGGTGCTAATTTCCAATTGGTTTTGACACGGCCACCTTGTGTAGCCCAATCATCTGCGTTCCATAGACTTGAGTATAGTCTCATTGGTTGGAATTTTAAATATGACACACCAAGTCTCTCTAGATTCTTGTACTCTCTAATTGGTATACCATCAACGTAGAATCTACATTCAAAAAAAGAGGAAATATCTCATAAGAAAATGTATAATATTTTGGAAATTGCAATAAATATAGAATATATATTCTGATAGCTAGCTCAAGTGGTAAGGATTCAAGACTATGAAAGGAGATGAATTAGCATCCCAGCTACCAAGGTAGGACTACTTACACCCTTCCCCTCTCTTAGAACGCCGAGGTCTGACAACTAAAATGTGGACAAGAGAATATGAAGGTCCAACATCAGGTGAAACAAGAATTGAGTTGGTCTGATTATGAAATCATGAAAAATAATGGATATTAAGCATAACTCAATCCCAAAACTAGTTCACGAGGTAAGTATTGATAAAGAGATAAATTGTCATCCCATCCATCAATATGAAAATGGATCATGTAATTAACTAGCTTAGGTAAACTTTAAGGAAAAAAATGGCTTGAAGTGGAATTTTCTAAAGCAAAGTAAACATACTCTTCTGTCCAACAATATTGTTCACTATTGACTTGACACACTTCAAGAAACAATAAGTAACAGAGGTAAATATATTAAATTTAATACTTTGAGAAATGTATTAGATATTGATTAGCATTTAACAACAAGGGTAAAATAGACACAAAAGGATACATTATCTCTTGATTTTCCAAACTGAACAAGTATTGTTGGACAACTATTTTTAGTATAATGGACAAGTAGAGATGGACGGAGGGAGTATATACTAAGAGAAATGTAAAGAAAGAAAGTAAGTTAGTATAGTGGATAAGTAAAAATAAACGAACGAAGCATAATAAAAGTACTTACATAATACATTTAGAATTCCATAGGATTGAATATGTGTGATAATCTGCAGTTGGATCAAACCACAAGAAGAATTGTTGTTCCCTATTGCCTTGGCCTAGACTAAAAACATTAGTATGAAGAGTATAAGGGTTCCCTGTTGAATTTCCCAAGAATTCAAAATCTATTTCATCATGCTTGTTCCCTTGTGATGATAGCTGCAACAAAGACGAAAAAAAACATGTTAAGTTTGTACTGTTATTCCAGAGTTGACGATGACATAATTCGAAAAATTTCTCTAAATACGTCATACTTCTCACATAAATTGACCGATAAGACACTATTAATTGAAAGTCAAATATGCTTAGTCAAATTACGGAAGAACTAAAATCATAATATACCAATAATTGAAGGATCAAAAGTATAACATAATTGTTAATTGCTCCACTATGTAATTAAGGATATGTTATGTTAAGTTTGTAATGATACTCTATAATTGAATTCTTTTCAAAATATGTCATGCTTTTCACATAGATGGACCGATAAGACACATTTTCGTTGATCAAAGGTCAAATATGCTTAATCAGATAATACAGGGACCAAAATCATAATATATCAATAATTGAAGGACCAGAAGTGTAACATAAGAAAAATCAAGTTTTTTCAGGCAAAGGTAACAGATAAGGCTTACGTAAAATGTAGTAACAGTGCCAGCAGAGTTTCCGGGGACGAGCTTAATTTGCATATCAACTTTAGCAAAGAGGTACTCTTTTTTAGACTGAAAGCCTGATCCAGACAACTTGTCTAAGGAGAGTGTTAAAAACTCTCCATTTTCAAGTATTTTTCCCCTGTCTTCTCCCCATGATATCATAATATGCTGGTCAAATGTACCATTAACTAAAACTACAGGGAGGCTGCAGCAAATTTTCACAAAAAAAGAAGAAGAGAAAAAATTAGTTGATTGCCATACTAAAAAACCAAGAAAATACTTTTTTTTTACCTTATCAGTGTATATTAATTAAATTCTCTTATTTATTTTATTTTAAAGCGAGAGAAGTATTGATAACACCTCTGAATTTGGTGTAAATTATTAGTTTCGTTCCGAACTATTGATAGTCTTAAAAATATCCTTTTACTTGACAAATTAAACTTAGATATACTCCCGATATGCAACATGACATATCAAGTAATCTCAAACTCTTGTAGGGGCATGAAACTCTTAATGAAAAGCCGAGAGAAGTATTGAAAGCAACCCTAAACTTGACGAGAATTTAGGGGTGTATTCCACTCATATTGTTGCAAGATTAGAATTTAGAGGTATATTTAAGTTCAGTTAATCAAGTAAAGAGGTATTTTTAAAGCTATCATTAGTTCAAGAATGATATTCATAATTCACGCCGAATTTATATGTAAACACTTCCCTCTTTTAAAGCTCATTATATATGCCACATAAGTGGGTAGTTCTCACATGTTATATTTGTTAATCACTATTATTAATATGTCTTGAAAAAATGACATTATTTCTATACGTAGAAATAATCTAATTTGAAATTTCTTATGTTACTCTGAATAAGATAATTTATAATCATATAAATATTACTAACTCATTTTATAAGAATAGCGAAAAAAGATTCGTGTACCTGTCAACAACACGTTCTTCTGATGATTTTTTGGGGTTCACTACAATACGATTAGGAGTTTTTTCCAGGTTGCGACGGGCTGAACTAAAAGACTGAGATATGAGTATATCTACCTGCTCATGTAATTAAATAATTTCATGTTAATGGATGTTAAAATCACTATTAAAAAACCAAGAATTTTGAACGAAAAAAATCATTGAAAATATTTCTGACAAGTCAATTTCTATGAATTCCATAAAAACAAAATTATGGTATTGCAAGTTTATTTAAGGAAACCACTATTTAAGGGGTTCAAATTAAGGTTCGTATCGAAATAGTATACCATTAAATATAGTTAGCAGAAACATTTCCGACAAGTCAATTTTCAATTAGTTCTATCGGAAGTTATTCATTGAGAACTTGATGATTTTTCAATAATGAACATTGAACAAGAAGATTCAAATTTATGTTAATGCATGTTTAACCACTATTTATAAGGGGTCCAAAGGTTCCTATCGAAATACCATTAAATATAGCTAACAGAAATATTTTCGACAAGTCAATTTCAATTGGTTCTATCAAAATTTATTCATTGGAACTTGATGTTTTTCAATACTCAACATTGAACAACAATATTCAAATTCATGTCAATGCATATTTAACTACTATTTATAAGGGGTCTAAAGGTTCCTATCGATCGAAATGCCGTCAAATAGCTAGCAAAAACACTTCCGACAAGTTAAATTTTCAATTTGTTCTATCGAAAGTTATTCATTGGAACTTGATGTTTTTTCAATATTAAACATTGAACAACAAGATTCAAATTTATGCCAATGCATGTTTCACCACTATTTAAGGGGTATTCCAAAAGTTCTTATCCAAATACCATCAAATATAGCTAGCAAACACATTTCCGACAAGTCAATTTTCAATTGTTACTATCAAAAGTTATTCATTAGAACTTGATGTTTTTTTCAATATTGAACATTAATCAACAAGATTCAATGTTTGAGATGATAATTAATTAATTAAAGAAATAGAAGAGTACCTTGAAGACAAAAAAAGCAGCAATTAAGAGGAACACCAAATATGGAAGAGAGGATCTTGACCTTGATGAATTTCTTGATGAAAATAATGCCATTTTACTAATTTGATCTTTGAAAACTCTTGCATTCTTGTTTTTCTATTACTCATAATATAATCTATAAAAATATTGGATTTTTTTTGTTCATTGATTAATTACTAATTTATTTTTTTCATCTTTGGTAGTGGGAACATATTGGTAAACAACTATGTCCATTCCTTCTTTCTTGCTGGCTTCAATCATCATCACCTAATTTTTTTGTGGTCAAATGTTCATATTTAAATATAATATTATAAGTATCTTTTTTGTACTTTTAATAATTAATTAATATCATATTGTTTTAATAATCTTTTCTTTACAACATGGAATATGCTATTTGTGATATTTAATATTGCACCGCATCTCTTCCACATCATGAGAAGAATTTATTTTTTTATGTATTTATTGAGTTAATAATAACAAATTTTCCTTTTTTCATTATTGATAAATTTTAATTTTCGTCTTTGTACTATCTGAGTTCTGACTAAGCTTATTTAATCATTAATTATTTCTGTATGTGTAGTACTTGTTATCTCATGAAAAATTCTATTCAGAATTAGTGAAAACCTTACGTGCTTTCGAAAAAATAGAAAAGACATGGAGGAGGACTTCGATTTATTTTTCTTTGATTATTGAGTTACTAACAAATTTTGCTTTTCAGTTATTGATAAATTTTAGTTTCTACTCTTTTATAGTATATGACTAAGCTTATTTAATCATCAATTATTTATGTGTGTAGTACTTGCCACCACATGAAAAATTCTATTCAGAATTAGTAATAATCTACATGTTTTCGGAAAAATAGAATAGACAAGACATGAAGGAGTACTGCGAATGTCCATCTCATGTTTTCAAAATTCTTAATCATTTTATCGTTTAATTAATGCCATGTGTCAATTCATATTTTAGGATAATATAATTGTAAAATTGATCCAAATATGACTAATTATTTCTTACATAACGAGACCTAATGCACTATTTTGATTAACTAAAATTAAATATTTTGAGTCATATATCACAATGAACAAAACGAAAATTATCAATTATTGAGATATCAAAATTCAAAAGTATTACTCTCCCTTGATTTTTATTTATTTATATTTTGTTGTTGTAGGTTAGTGGGGACTCATCCTCTTACTTTTTAATAAGATAAATAATATTTTTTTAATCGTGTTTGACTTTGATACATATTAGTTCCCACGTGAAAAAAGAATAATTCCAAAAATGTCAAATGTTTTTTTTAATTATTTTATATTGGTGAAAGGAACAAAAGGTTATATTTCTACCTAATATACATGTTAATTGACAAAGCTATTGCTTTATTTCAGTCATCAAAAGTCAATTTAAATTAAATAAAACTATAACTCGTTAGATTACAACTTGAAAATAATAATTAATTTATCATTCTACTCTTTGTTAGCGCAAAATGTTTGATATGCACTCATATTTAATAATATATGTTATATCGATAATAAATGCATCACTAATTCTGAATATAAAAACATAATATAAACGTTATCAAATATATATATATATATAACAAATGAATCACTAATTATGAATATAAAAACATCATATAAACATAAATGTATCAATAATGTAACACATTATCCCAATATATGTTACATAGATAACAAATGTATCACTAATTCTAAATAGGATAGATTTTCCTGAGGTAGACTATTTGCTACCTCAGGCAAATCACCAGTTCACACTACATCAAAATATCAAACCAGAATTGCGAAAACTTAGATCTAACTAATATTTTAAAGCTAATCAAGTGTGGTAAAAATACCACATATGTTAGCAATCTTTCTTTGATGTACTAGTCTCACCATTGACAAAGTTGTTCGAGGTAGTAGTCTCACCATTGATGAAGTTGTTCGAGTTAGTTGTTTCACAATTGACAAAGTTGTTCGAGGTAGTAGTCTCACCATTGATGAAGTTGTTCGAGTTAGTTGTTTCACAATTGACAAAGTTGTTCGAGGTAGTAGTCTCACCATTGATGAAGTTGTTCGAGTTAGTTGTTTCACAATTGACAAAGTTGTTCGAGGTAGTAGTCTCACCATTGATGAAGTTGTTCGAGTTAGTTGTTTCACAATTGACAAAGTTGTTCGAGGTAGTAGTCTCACCATTGACAAAGTTGTTCGTGTTATATTGTGACTCGTAATTATCCACAATGTATTGATCAAATGCATAATGTTGGTCATGTTCAAGATACTCACCATAATCGCCTCCAAAACCTTCGTTGTTCATGGTGTAATCATGTTCGATTGAGTTGTTGGTAGCTGTAGGTTTGATCATCAAAGGTAAAGGGGCGCCATCCGTATAATTGTTGTAGTGATCAGATACATAATTTTGATAGTTAGACATGATTGGCATGTAAGAGTATTGAGGTAAGGTAGAAAGCCCCGTGTGAACTTGAGGGTGCAATGACATTGCATGATTGTAGTTGTTATTAAAGTTTGTGAGATCGTTTCTCATAGAGTCCTGATCTGTACCCTGGAAAAACATTCTTGCTTGATTGTTGTTGTTAATGAAGTAGTTTGTGGGATCGTTTCTAATAGGGTCTTAATATGTACCCTCGGGAAACATAATTGCATGATTGTCGTTGTTATTGAAGTTTGTGGTGAGGTCGTTTCCAGTAGAGTCCTCATGAACTTCATCAATAAATGGATCATCATCTCCCCTCTTTCTCTTTCTTCTGGTGGACCTAGTGGTAATTACATCATTTTTATTGTAGAACCTACACAAAACCCATTCATCCAACTGCAAGAAAAAAAAAAGAACAATTAAATATAGGAATAAAGTAAATAAGAAAACCACATATACATTCAAGAACTAATAGTAAACTATAAAGTGAGATAGTTTAAACAGTGTAATACGATATTTAAGTGATTAAATATATCGAACGTACCTTGGGATTTCTGGGTGTAGAACTATTTGGAATTGGAATTTTAGGAATCATATATTCATGCATAATCCAATCAGTTTTTTTTCCTTTTGGAGGCTTTCCAATGTGGTAAACTAAAGCTCTTCTCGATCCAATTTTACTATTTTTATCATTTATACTTATATCTGCTCCAGTAGCTTTCCAATACCCATTCCCAGTACATCTATCTGGTCTTTCACCATTTGGATACTTCCGATCTCTTGGAGTAAATACATACCATACGTTCTCTGCTGTCGTTGGCTTAAGATATGCTGCGAAAAAAAATAAAAAATATCGATATATTTTAACATGTTATAGTATTATAAACGTTACACGCATGAAGGACATATAGTAATTTGTTGAAACAGACTTATTAAAGGAAAATAAATGTTGGTTTAAATTATTATCTTAAAAACATGATTAGATAATAAAATTGGAAACGCTAACACAAACCCTAAACAAGATTGAGTCGAAAAATTACATGAAGAAAAAAATAAAAATAAAACACATAAATCCTAGTTAGTTATCTTCAACAAAAATCATGAATAAGCAAGAGGCCGATGCAGCATTATACGTACCGTCGTTGTCGACTTAGGTTAAATATATGCTGCGAAAAAATAAAAATTGCAATAACTATCAATGTATTTTAACATGTTATATCATTATAAACGGTAGACCTAGCTCAATGACATCATTGATATAAACTTTAATGTAAATATACCTTATACTATCAGATCATCCAAAAAATTGAACATATTCACGAAAAAACACGAAGACATCTAGTATTTATTGACTTATTAAAGGAAAACAAATGTTGGTCTAAAAACATGATTAAATTAACCTGAAATATTTTGAATAAATAAACTACATCACTTGAAAACCCTAACACAAACCCTAAACAAGGAAAAAAAAGAAGCAAAACACATAAACCCTAGTTATCTTATTAAACAAAAATCATAAATATAATGAAGAGGCGGATTCAAAATTTATACGTACCAGCAATCGTGTCAGGATCATACTTATAAATATTCATCTCATAAATCTTGTTAGGTTGCAAAGGCAAATTAGCAAGCTTCCTCTCCAAATAATACTTAATTAGCTCATAATCCGTAGGATAAAATCGAAAACCTGGAGGAAATTTTTTCATCAAAGCTTCAACATCTTCAGTAGACATAATTTGATCACCATTACTGTTCTTATTACTAAACACAGCACTAATTGGGAGCTCATTTATATGATTAGCACTAATTAAATTATCTTTGGACACATTGTTTGTAGGAGATGTGTTATGGTTTTCCATGGACTCTGTAACTTAAAACCCTAATTGGCTAATTAGATGGAAGATGTTAATAGTAATTACAAATCTAATTAACAGGAAGAAGAGTTTTTATATTATCAAAATGTTGTTTACGAATTACTATGGGAAAAGGATTTGACTAATATGAGTTGTATTAAGTTTAGATAAGTATTAATCCTACTAAGATATTTTTAACTACTTTGATTGGATGAAATATAATTTGAAAATTAATCCAAAATATTTTTTTAATTGAAAATTTTAAAAACCATATATTTGGGGATTAATAATTTAAATAAAACTCGTTATATTATGCACATTCTACTCAAATAAAGCAACTAATCTAATATTACAAAATTAACTCTACGGATAAATATTGTGTATAATTTTTAAGATATATATTTCTAACTTAATGATTGGAGACTTTACCAAAAATAAAATTTGGGGAAAAAACATTGTTATCTAGTATATGATGTATCATGCAAGTTAAACTAAAAAAACGCAATTTGTGGCTTGGTTTGATTTTGACGTTGAAAAAAAACTCGATCATTTTTTATTTCTATAGTTTGACATTAATAAGAAGAACAGTCAAGCCGAGTTCAAATCAAATTGACGTAATATATATATAATTTAATTTTTTTTTATTACACAAAAATATATTGATTATAATCTACTTAATAGTTAGTAATATGACTAAAAAAATTGACAGGTGCTATGTCTTTGCCTTATTTTTCTATATATGTTTTCCTAACACAATATTTTGGAGATGTCTTTTATATTTTTATTTTATTTATTTTATTTATTTAAATGTATTCGAAACTTAAAGTGCTGCATTAAATCATATGATCAAGGGAACAAACCTTTCAATATGAGTATGGTTCATTAGGTCGTTACTCAGGGTTCTACAAAATTTTGAACCAAAAAAGTCGGTCGACAGTATTTCAAAAGTTTATGGACTAACACAAACCGGAAAAACTGAGAAAATTTTAAATTTTTGTTTTGTGATCCCTAAATGTTATAAAAAGTGGTATAGATCATGTAGATGCTATAAGTATGATTCACTAAGTCATTACGGTTGATTCAAAAAATATTTGGGCAAAACAAAATCAACAAATAATATGTTTAAAAATTCTTGAACTTAATATATACGAAAAATTGAGAAAATATTAAATTTCTCTATCGTGATCGCGAAATGTTAAAAAGAAGAAGAGAGGTGTGGATTATCTAGAGATTGTGGGTATGGTTCACTAGATTATTAGTGATAGTTCTAAAAATTTGTGGATCAAAAGGAACCGGTCAGTAATATTTTCAAAAGTTCATGGACTATTCGTAATAATCTTTGGAAAGATGATTTCAGGATTAGTCCATTGATTTTTCCAAATATGCGTGAAAAACTCAATTTGAACTCAAATTTTGTGAGTCCAATGGTGACAACCTATTAAATGATACTTATTATTTTCGAAATGTGTACATCGCTTTCTTAGAGTTAATATGTCAAGAAAAAGGAATTCAAGATTCTCTCAATTTTATGTTTATATTAGTCCATGAATTTTACAAAATGTTTTAAACAGCTATTTAAGCTCAAATTTTATGAATCCATCAATAACGACCTAATAAATGATGCTCTTTGTTACCCAAGGGCAAACATCGTTTTTTATTTGAGTGTATAGCGCCAAAAAGCAACACTAACCATAGCAAAACTATAAATATTGGTCTTCAAGTCATTTCGAATGGACCTATCCAGGTTGAATCAGAAAGAAGTCGGTCAAAGAATCAATGGACTAACACACACCGAACATTCTAAAGGATGGGAGTTATGCATAATGTTAGTGGAGTGATGCAGTCTAGAGAGGATTTATCTCCATTACTATCCTGTTATGCATGGTCAACAAAGAGGCTTTTGAGCCAAAAATCATGTTCTTGTTACCTACAAATTACAATCATTTTTGGCACTAATATTGCAATGGAGAGAGCAAATTAAAACCATAATATAAGTTAACTAAACACTCAAATGCAAAGCCAATCAGCATCTTTTTTTATCATAAAATTCATATAGAATTCAACACACAGGTGTTCTTGAAAGCATATTTCCCTTGGGTCTGCAAACTAATACATTACATTACATCTTGAAACAGATAGAGTGAGCATGATGGAGTTAACGATGAGAGCGTTGAAAGAGAATGTACTGTACAGGCTTCTGTACATGAAAAAAAAACAATCAAATTGACTAATCCCTCGGAAAATATACTGTCTAGAGTCGAAAGCTAATTACTCGGGCCTGCATGACCACGGCCTTGTGAATAGTTATTCAAATGGTCGATGGTCAAGTCTAAATGCCCTAATGTTTCCAAACCAGATTTCATTCATCATCCAGTTCCACGAGCTGTGCACGCCTCTCAGCTGCCTTCTTCCGCACAAAGAACCCCCACCTCATTGCAGCCTTAATTTTCAGCCAACCTACAACAGCTTTTCCAGGGCGTGTGCGGTCCTCATCATAACTGAAACTAGGAGATGGTGAAGGCATGAAAGATGGGAAACCATATCCATCTTCAGGCACATTTACAGAACCATGGCCTCCCATGCTGAAAAGTCTCAGCAATTGTTGCATATCATCATTCTCAAGAATTTCATTGCTTCTCATTCGAATTTCCTCCTCAGACAAGAATTCGTCAACTCCCTTGTCCCTGTTGTGTGACCAATCATCAAAAGGATTAAGATTGGTTTGTGGGAGAGATGAGGTAATTGTCTGGAATGAAGATGATTGTGGAGGACCAAGAGCCAGGCCAACATTGTTGTCATATCTCGTACTCTGGAGCTGATGACTGCTGGTTATTTGGTGCTGAGGCGCATATGGAGTGCTCTCAAACTGTGAGCGGGAATTAGAATTCATCATAGGACTTTGGGTAGGCATCCTCATGTTGTCATTATAACCTGAACCTGTTACACCAAATTAAAAGATGATGGTATTATGAAATTTGTACTACAGAGGATAAGTTTGGGAAGAAAGAAAGAGAGAGCTTAACCACAAAAGATCTCCAAGAGTCAAAGAAACCAAACTACAGACATGATTAGATAGGACCACAATCCACAAATCATATCTCCCCCACCCCTCTCCTATCCATTTTGTCCTCCAAAATATTGCCTTATCTTTCAGTTCATTTTTTAACAGTCTTCTCATTACACTGGTATTACAACATACGGAACGCCATTTTTTACTTCTGTACATTTTTTCTTAACTCTATTGACAACCCTACATATGCCAAAAGGAAGTAAGCAATAATATAACTTCCTCCTTTTTTGGGGGATTAAAAAAAAAGGACAGCTTGGTGCACTAAGCTCCCGCTATGCATGAGGTTCAGGGAAGCGCCATTTTTTTAGTAGGTGTTGCAGTGTAATATTATTCACAGATAACATAACACTGATTGACAAGACAGGTGTTGGAGTCAATGATATGATGGAAGGGTGGAGAGAAACCATAGTCTAAAGGTTTCAAGTTAAGCACTAAAACAAAGTACCTGAAACGCAAGTTCACAAGTTCATTAATATAATGCCTAAGGTGGAGGGGAAGTGAAGCTCGAGGAAGCTTCAAGTATCTTGGGTCCATAATCCAAGGAGACAGATTGACGATGATTTCGCACATCATATTGGAGCAAGGTTAGTGAACTGGAGGCTCACAATCAGTGTACCGTGTTATAAGAATGTGTCGTCAAAGCTTAAAGGTAAGTTTTACAAAATGGTGATTAGACCAACACTACTATATGGGGTAGAGGATTGGCCAGTCAACGTTCAGAAAATTAAGGTAGCGGAGATGAGGATGACCAAATGAATATGTAGGTATACTCGGAAAGATATGATTACGAACGAAGTTACATAGGCAAGGTAGGAGTGGCATTCCACTAGGTTAAGATGGTTCAGGCATGTGAAGAAGAGTTGTGAGGATGCACCAGTATGGAGGTGCAAGAGGTTGGTTGTAGGCTGTATCAGGAGGTAGGAAATGTAGAGGCTGAAGAAGAATTGGGGAGAGGTGATTAGACAGGGCATGACACAACTTCATTGTAGAGGCTGAAGAAGAATTGGGGAGAGGTGATTAGACAAGACATGACACAACTTCATTTGACACAGGACATGACCTTAGATAGGAAAGTATGAAGGTCAAGGATTAGGTAGAAGGTTATTAAGTAGCTGAGTGTTGTCGTTTTCTATGTGGAAGAGGGAATGTGCTAGTCTCCCTTGTCCTCTTAGTAGTATTATTCATTGAGATATTGCATAGTTCCAAATTCTTTGATGCCTATTACTATCGGTTGTTGAATTTGTCTGCATCTTGCTACTTTGCTGTCTTTTAGTCTTGTGTCGCATACTTTCCTTTTGAGCCGAGGGTCTATTGAGAATCATCTCTACCTCACAAAGGTATGGGTAAGGTCTGCATACATCTATGTAGTTTTCAAAAATAAATGTCTAATCTATGATGAGACCTCACAACAATATTTCCTCATTACATGTTAACAATCCATTATCACAACTCTGCAACCTTCAAAATCACTGCACATTTTCGATGAAGAAAAAATCATTTCCTCAAATGCTATAGGCAAATGTAGCTTTTCAAGTAAAAACAAATGAAAATGAGGGGAGTGGTAAAAGTACAAGAGTCATTGATGGTATGCGTAGCAGCCAAAGTACAGCTAAGCATACCATCAATGACTCATAGACCAGCCAAATCAATTAAACAAACAGAACTATTCAAAAGAAAAAAGATAACCACTCCCTGAGTACAACCAACAGACGAATAAAATTCTGAAATTAACAGTTTACCTCCAACTAGCAAGTTGGGATCCATAGAAGATTGCTCAGATTGAACTGGAACAGGATGGCGTGACTGCGGAAGCTGATTAACCAAGGTGTTGGGGTAATCCATTGGCCCAACAGGAAGCTCGTTCCTAGAAGAGCTTGGATTTTGATTTTGCTTGATGCTCAGAAATGACTTGCCATCATATTCAACGACTTGATTCCAATTATCGTACGCCTTCTTGACCAAAGAATCTACGTATACCTACAAGAACATTTGAAGTTCATTAGAGCTGGCACATTCTTTATCAAAAGGTAAGCACCACAATTTTAAAAAAATAAAACTTCAAATTCGACTGCAATTTTAGATTTTGAAAAAGTCAGTTGAATGATCAGGCTGATATAGCTTAGAGAGTTAACACAGTATGTTAGGAATTCAATAATATCAACCCCAAAGAAAACTCAAAAATCAAAGAAACATTCTCATATATATAAAAGAAAATAAACCACCTTCTGGCTGTCTGAAAGTGAATCTGCCGAATAGTATTGTTCACCAGCTATAAGGCCATTCAGCTCATAAATATTGTTGAAAACAACACCAACATTTCTCGAATCATCAGAATAATAGACATAAAGCTTCCCACTCAAGACACAGGTCTTTGCATGTTCTATTAGCGCCTCCCACATCTTATTTGACATACCGCTTCCAAGGATCTGCCGAAATACAAGTCAGATTGAAGACAAAGTGCAATGAAATGTTAAGTTAAAATTTTCATTTTCCTTTTTATATCTCACTATACACTCACACTTCTTAGTTTCTGTGGGTCTCTAACCACAAGCCTAAGGAAGTCTTCAACAGTAAATATCCCAGACTTATTAAGCCTCTTGTGGAAAGAACCATCCTTGCCAATCTTCTCCAATCTCCAGACATCATCATTTAGAGCTGGTGGATAATGTTTCTTGTACACTGCAGGGAGTAAGAAATTCAGACAAAGTCATTAATTGTTAGAATAGAGAAAAGTAACAACAAAAAGTTTAGACTAGCAGCCTACATTCTCCACGGTGATCTTTAACAGTGAAAGCCTCAGTCTTTGCTTCTCGTATGCGTACTCCTTCACAATATCCAGAAGCAACTTTCATGCCAAGTCTGAACTTCCTGCTCCTTATCCAACTTGAATTATCTGTAAATGTGAGATCCCCCAAAGTTCCAACGCCTTCCTTGAGTGTAATTTGCAAGTCACCAGTTAAAAGAGGTCTCTTTCCTTCACGCTCTTTAACAACATGGCTGTCAAATTCTTCTTGTGTCCATCCTTCATCATCTTCATTGTTGAAATCACCTTCTAGCACAACAACGTCCAGTTTTATACATGATTCAGGACCAGCAGTCACAAGATGGCCAGTATTTGTGTCAATTAAGACAACATGGATAGCAGCACCATGCTCTCCTTCTACTTTGCCTCCAGTGAACAGAGGCAACGATAGCCTAGACCTAAACTGAAGCTGCAAGTTACTTCCATCGGGCCCTTCAATTCTCTTAGGAGATGACCTGAAACCTGAAGACTTTAGGATGGCATCTTCTAAAAACTACATTGCATATTCAGTGAAACACAGATAAAATTTAGTTGTATACGTACTTTTTTGACAAGGTTAAAGTTATCATACTATACATCCTATTTTGATTGTATACGGCCAGAAATGCTTACAATTTCTTAAACCAACCTTGATATGCTTAAGATTTACCAAGAAACCTTAATCACAATTCACACATAGTACATAGGGGTTCAGGAATAGGTTCGAATAGTAGTAGCACAAAAATATGTCCAGAGCCCAGAGGCTCATAAACTAATTTTGTTTCTGATATCATGGAAATGCTTGGAAAGCGAATATGCACACAGAGAAAGAAGTTCAGCATACTCCCTCATCTGTTTTTTTGTACGCATAAAAGAAGAATGAACAAAAACAAGACAATGCACTGCAAACTTAAGTGTATGCAGAAATCACATATTTGAAATTATTTCATTAGACATGCTCTTTTTATATAACATAGTGTACAAACCAGCTTGCATCCACCTCAACTATTCCACCAGGTACCCACTACCTTCCACCAGCATAAGTACCAAGTAACTCTGTCCAATGCTTAGGTAGATGAAAGAAATCACCAGATATTTTCAGTCTCAGTTAGGACTTGAACCCTGATCTCCTCAACTAGCTGATATGCAATAATCAAATAATGTAGAAAATTCTGTATATTTATTGTCCAACAACACACCCAGTGTAATCCCATAGTGCATACATCTTGTCCAATATTGTTTATTTTTCAGCTTTATGTTTTGAACACCCCTACCAACTTATATTTCAACTAGAGTGGAATCCATTTACTTATAAAATGTTTACAGATATAACTTAATCAAGGTTTAATAGACCTTCAAAGAGATTACATAAAACAACTAATTACAGACTATGTTTTATTTTCCATTTCCTTTTCCCTTTGTAGATGCGTTCATGCTTGAAAGTAGGGATTTGTGTCCTCTTTTTGCCTTGGGGGGCTCCAACAGTTCCTTACCCAACATCAGAAAAGTACTCAAAATAAACATTACTCTGGGTAAAACTAAAAAAGGGTATGAGATACTAAAGAACCAAATACAAGTTTTAACATTTTCTTTAGTCGGTGTTTACAAACAGGTCCAACTCTTGCGACATGGTTGAGTCACATCTACCCATTATGGTGGTATGGTATCAGAATAAGGTATTTCAACACATGTAAGCACCAAGCATATGACTTATGGCCAGGTGGTCAATGAAACTGGAACTGCAATGTCTCTGTATACCAGCAGAGGCATAAATACGTAATTTCTTCCAATTGGCTTAAACACATTGGACGGAGCTGCCAAGAGGATACAAGTACCAAGTGGAATAGTCAAGGTAGGCATAAGTTTTGTACACCCCGTAATTTAAAAAGAAAAAAAAAAGCACGAAAGGAGCACATGTCCTCCAAAATCTTTTTTACAATGAAATTAGATGTTTAATATCCTCCAAAATCCTTTCAACATGCACAACTAGGAAAGAACACACAACTTTGTATAGATTATTGTAGCACGTAGTTGGAATACTCTTCTTTAAATTAGATAATAAGCATCAGTCCATGTTCAGAAAAAGAACCACAACATAATGCACACTGCAGCTGAACTACGTATTTTAAGAAAAAAGGTACTAAGCTATGGCCAAAGATTGAACTAACTTATTTAGGATCCTTAAAAATTCTACAAGCATACTTCTTTATTTCTGTCTTTAAACTTTTTGATGAATCAATAACTACATGAATCCACAGATACTGTACAATATAACCACAAGGTCCAAATGATCTACATGACTTCATCTCTCTCACCTAGAGAAGGATTTTAAGCCAAAATTTCCTCATTCCTTGTTGATTTCTTATCCATCAACTTATCTTTTTCTTTTTTTTTGAAACTGGTTATCCATCAACTTATCTTTTTTATGACCCACAATGCATTGGAATCAACAGTGAATCAGATTCAAGGACCTAAAAATATTTTAATTTCAAGAAGTTGCAAGAGGTAATGGTGGATGGGAGAGAGAAATGGGAATAGCTTATAGAGAGAGGGGGAAGATGAGGAATGAGAATGGGGATGGATTTGAATTTTTTATGGAGAATAGCTTTTGTAAATATAAATGATGGTCTGGCATATTATCTCATGTGGATAGTGATCAAGGACCACACAGGATGGTCAAAAGGGTTAAAAACACTAATTTTGAACACATATTAGCCTATATATGAAACCCCGTGAAGCTGGGAGCCGGGAACACAATCTAGTGCAACTAGAGGGTGTCTATTTGGCTATTCTGTCTCTTTAAAATAAAAAAAAGGTAGAATTCTCTCCACCTAGAAGCATAAAAATGCAAAAACTTTTCCAAATAGTGTCCATAAGAAAAACAAGACTTAGATACAAAACAGCATAGTTCATAGCCTAACCTTCCAGCAATTCTGGCAGGGCCTAATTTAGCCAATGCTCGTTCCACCTCTTCACTAACCTGTTCAGTTCAAATGGTGAAAATCCAATAAGAAGCCTAAACATCAAGTAACTGAAATCACAAAAGATAATTCTCGCATGTTAGAATATTGAATTTTGTACAAATAGATGTACATGTCTATATGTAGTTAAATGTGAAGGGTCATTCATCTTCTCACTCTACTAGCATGATCAACTATACAACAACAACAACATATCCGGTGTATTACCACAAGTGGGGTCTAGGAGGGTAGAGTGTACACAGACCTTACCTCTATCTCATGAAAATAGAGAGGTCGTTTTTGAAAGACCCTCAGCTCAAGTAACGCATAACAAAGCAATTTGAAAAGGAGAATACAACATTAAATAAGACATAGCAACCAAGTCACAGCAAATAATAGGGAAAGTGTAATATAACATATAACAAAATAATACAACAAGTACAATATCAAATCTAAAGGAAAGAACAAAGTTAGATTTCCCAGTTGAAGAAAGATAACTCTTATCAGAGAAAATATCTACAACTGGTCAAGATAAATTCCCAAGTTCAAATTCCACATAAAAACAAAAAAAGCATAGAGACCTGACCTCCAAAACAGACTTGCTTTCACATAGATGATAAACTTAATGTGAAGACATCTTTCCTAGCAGGATCAACCAATTGAAGATTACGAAAGGAATTACTACTCCAACATTAAACATATTTCAGAAGAGAGAGAGGAATGCCAGGAAAAAATAAATCATAATGTTATATATCTTACAACTCTCCGAAGAATCGGTTCCAACGACGAGCAGAGCTTTTGAAGACTATCCACCTTGAGAGCTTCCACAATAACACTGCATAAAATATATCATTGATAATCTCGGATTTTTTTAGGAAGAGAAAAAGCATACAGGTAAACTTCTGTAAATGACAATTTTAGCAATATGAAGGTACACCACAAGTAAGTAACGCCACCAAAGTATGTACTTATTTACAGAGCCCATTGCTCCAACTAAGAGATCATCTCCCATAAAAAGCCTTCCCCAATAAAAGAAGAAGAAACCCAAAATAACAAGAAAACACAGCAGAAAGACAATTGTTAAAATACACGTTGATTGTTAGTATATTGTTTCCTAGATACTAACTGATACACATTGAGCAAACTGTTAACAAACTTATTACATTACATGACTCAAAACTGACACAAATATCAAACATTCTAACTTTTACTTCAACAGGATTAACCTTTCAGCAATTACAATGATAAATTTCATTTTCTGCATAAAAAATACAAAGTGATAAACTTAGCACAGACCCAAAACTCACCCTTCATGTACCAACAACAACATACCCAGTGAAATCCCACAAGTGACCAACTTCATGTACCAAAATTAACAAACAAAAAATTACAAAGCTTTACCTAGCTAAAGCAGGTCTTTTACGCTCAGGCGGCTGGTCATCATCATCCTCCAAGCTCCTCTTCATAGATTTTGTCCTCTCCATATACCTAGTCTGCATTTAGACAAATACCTTTTTTTCCCCCAAATTCACCACAAATAACAAAACAAACAACAATCAACAAAACAATCCACAACAGATCTTTAAGTTCATTCAAGAAAATCTCCCACAACACCCAAATACACAAAATTCAAGATCCCCACATCAAAACCCTAATTTATTTACACAAAAATATCCACATATATCCATAAAGATCACAACTTTACAAGTGGGGTTTTCAGTAAAAGTCACCTGATTGGTAATTCTTGAAACTTTAGTTGAACCTCTGAGATTTCTCTCTCTCTCTCAAGAACTGAACACTGTATTTATTTGTTTGACAGTTTGTTTTTTTGCCTCTTTTGAGGTGCTGCTGATGGTGGGATAGGTTACTATGGGTGGGTGGGTGAAATATCTGGGGGTGTAGTAAAAGGGGTCCCACTTAGAAGACTATTTTAGAGAGAAAAAGAAAGAGAGTTTGATATCTTTTTGGTATTTGCTTTATGTCTTTGATGATGTTGGGTGGCTGCCTTAGCTTTGGATAGAATGGTAAGCAAACCAATTAGCTTGAATGAGTGTACACAAGATCTAGACCATTCATTTTGGGTGATCTCACGTCACCATAATTTTAGGTGGTGTCATCTTTTGTCCTTTTTTGAAAGTTTTATAATGGGCCTGAATTATCAGTTTAATCATAAATTATTGATCATGATATATTTAAGTTTAGTTAGTCAAGTAGAAAAGTGTTTTTATGAGTGTCAATAGTTGAGGCGTGAATTATTAGTTTAATTTCGTACTATTGATCAGAGTGTATTTTAGTTTAGTTAGTCAAGTAGAAAAATGTTTTTAAGACTGTCAATGTTCGGGGAAAAAATTAATAACCACGCCAAGTTTAGGAGTGTTGTAATACTTTCTATCCTTACATTATTTATATTGAAAGATTATAGTGGGATAATAAGTTCTCCTTTTCCTAATAAGGTTTCTCGTATTCAAACTATGAGAATAATATCACTTTAATAGAGAGCATGATTTACATTTAAGTAGAATTATTCATTGCTTTTGGAATAAATATGGTATCAAATCTAATTAAATTTGAGACAATTAACCTAACAATACATCATACTATATAGTTTCGTCATTAAATTGGAACGTCCTCCTCCAACTAAACGACTTCCATAAATTAGTCGATTTATTTTTTTGGAATGAAATTGTTTGCTTCATTTATAAAGATTAATTAAAATTCTAACAAAAGTGCATCCTTGTGAAAGGTACTTTATTGCAGCCTAATGTGCAAAACTTATGTTAGGTAAGGATTAAAGATTTGACACTAAAAATAATAATACAAGAGTGATATATAATAAGTATCCAGTAATTACAAATAACTATTTCAATAGTTACCTAACAACCATCACTTCAACAATTAAAAACTTCAAATAAAATGACTTTTGGGAACCATATGCATTAAAAAAATAAGGCTTTCATTTTCACCTATTGCTTTTCTTCGACTCCATGTTTGAGAAATAAGTAGAAAAAATTCAAAATCTTAACTAGATAAATATCATTGATACATGATTAGTAGTACATAATACAAGAGCCGAGGATCTTTTAAAATAGTCTCTCTACCTCCACAAATGTAGAGATAAGGTTTGCGTACATAATGAAAATGCCACCATGATGAAAAGTCCTCAACAAGAAAGAGCAAGATGTACTATGAGAAAAAAAATCCTATTAATTAGCTGAAATTTCATTCTATTCACATAGCTGAAAGGGGCAACCTAGAACCCAGAGGACTATGAGGAATAACCGAATAATTGCTATAATTTACACAACTAGAATGTTTCGCACAAACTGCACATATATTTCACATAATTGAGCTCCCACTCAACAATTAAGATACACTAATCATTCTCTCCTCCACACCTCATCATCGTGTTGCCTTGACCATGGAGTAAAACAAAATGGTCGATACACAGAATCATCAGCTACTAAATCTCATTATACAGTTAAGATACAATCCCTTCAGTCGCGTCTTGTTTATCTGATACATTTGTTGGGGTGGCTGCAACTGACACATCTAGAAGATCTATCCTTTAGATCGCTGAACAATAGACACTAGATTGTGAGTAACCAATGAAAGCTGCATAATGGAACTTAAAATCAAACAGAAACAAGGTTCAAATATGAAGTATCATCACTCAATACCAGATTCAGCTTCAGCTAAGATGGACTCATTCTCTTCCAGCAAGTAGTCACAAATCTCTAGAAGCTGATCCGCAAGGGGAGGAATACCTGGGTTGCGCCCATCATTGTACAAATGTGCATTGATAGTGATCTGTGCCACATCATGCCTGAATTGCCCGCGGTTTTTATATTCCAGTTTCCTGGCTTTCTCTTTGATGGTAGATAGGTCCATAGGGCGCTTTACATACTTGTGATAATCTGGAGCTTCCTTTCGGGTCACTGGTTTCAAGAAGAGGTATGATACGTTCACATTGTTCTTCAGTGTATCAACAATTTCTTCTAAAATATTTGACAAACCAACCTTCAAACAAATTCAACCACATCTCAGTTAAATGAAAAGACTACGGCACTACTGCCCCTTGGTACTATAAAAGAAGTACGCAACTCTTAGAAAGAACAGACCAAATAAGATCAGAGGTTTTCTTGCTAAAGTCTTGCAGTTCTACTTCTAACTGCAGCTAATTGACCAATAATGACAGAATTATGCATACAGAGAATGTATCTTGCTTAAGATGTGACAATCAGACGTATCAGAAAAATCAGACCAGTATGTTATTGTTTGACTAAATGATTGTGTCAAACAACACTTACTAGAGTAGATTCGATCTATATTCCTATGAGAGTAAGTAGGCATTTATCTTATTCCCTTTCTATTTCACATACAAGGAGGCATGAGTCTCAGTTTTTTTTAGAAACATCCACCCACCATGATGGTAGCTAGACGAGTATTCTCTTACCCAGTACTATTAATTTCTTATTGGAAAATTCTATGAACACCACCATGCAACCAAATTAGCAAATAAGAACATGAGAGAAAGGTCAGTTAGACCACTTGGACGCAACACAAAATGCAATAAGGATTAGATGATCTAGATCTGTGGCATCTGTGGCCATAGTAATGGACTATCACTATTATTACCTGCAGAAGATGAGACAAAAACAAGCATAATAGATTTAGTTACCTCTCCCCCTCTTCGGCGCTTTGTTGGCGGTGCATGTTCTTTAGCATGCCTTCCGGACTCGAAAGTTTGTCTCCGCTTCACCGATCTGTCTCGATCTGGTATCCTTCTGTCGTTTCTTCTGGGAAGAAAATCATCCAAGTAATCATCTCTCATTTCAGTCTTCTTCTTTTTCTTCTTTTTTTCCTTTAGACGTTCTTCTTCCTCCCTCTCTCTTCTTATGGCGTCTTGATAGCTTTCAATCGCCGCTAGTTTCTCCTGTTCTTCTAATGCCTTCTGTCGCTCATATATCTGGGCTCTTTCTTCTCTCTGCCTCACAGCAATTCTCCTCCTCTCCTCCTCTTCCCATAATCGTTTATCATCCATTTTTTTCCTTCCTAAAGTCTCTTCATAGAAGTATTCCCTCTCTTGCTGCCCCAAGTACGACAATTCGTTGATTTTCTTTGTCTTCCTGAACTCCATGCCACTGCTTCCATCCAAGAATCCTTCATCCACACTTGTGGAGTCCTTAAGTTGCTTAATTACAATTTTCTTGCTGCGATGTGAGTCTGCAGTCTCCGTTGGTGGCCTTACCAGAATGGAAGGCTTGTGAGCTTCATTGGAATCATCCTCAGCTCTCATCTTATTTGAAAACTTAATTTTATTAAATTTTATGGGGGGTGGTACAGTTCCAATTTCAGCATCTGAAGTCACTGGTATGTCAGAATTAAGTGAGGTCGCAGGAGTAGGTTTATCAGGAAGTTTGTCTGTTGAACCACATTTGACCTTCAGAACTTTGGCCTTTGAACTGGAATTATCATCCTCATGAACTTCGACCATCACATTCTTCGTTCCACTTTTTTGGATGGCTTTCTTTGAGAAGATCTGGGGCTGATCCAAGAGATCAGTAGAACCCATAGATTTTCCTGTAGTCTTTTCCAGATCAATGCTTTCTGCTCGTGCCTCCACATCTTCCCCATACTTGGGACAATTCTTATTAGTTCTCATGTGACCAAGCTGTATGATAAGACCAGTCAATTGATTAGCCTTCATAACTTTTTTGGAAAGAATAAGATGATTATTCAAATATAACCACAAACCTGACCACAGGCTCCACAGACAAAACTGTCTCTTGCTGACTTCTTCTCTTTCATGGGCTGTGTCCAAGGAGGAGTATCACATCAGTCACGCATATTACAAGAACCAAGAAACACTGGGAAAGGATATATTCTAATTCAAAATATGCAGCTAAATGCTGTAGATAACTATGTAGGGACATTTACCTTTATTCCCTCCCCTAGTATTTTAACTTTCTTATTAAACAATCCAGAGTCCAGAACATCAAACTTTTTCTTGGGTTTCACCTTGCTAGATGGGGTTCTTTTAGCAGTAAACCCTTCAGCCTGCAGCTAAAAAGAAAATCAGAGAATTGTGTCACCTGGTTGGCATATAAATTACATGCCTACAATGTCCTATTTTTATTAGTGGGGCACAATAGAATTACTGAGGAAGAAAGGGAAACAACCTCCTTCTGATCTCCAATGAAATCCAACCCATTTAGCCCATCACACTTTATGCTTGGCTTGGCAAATATCTGAGGTTTTTTACCCCGATCAGTGCTTTCAGTACTAAACCTGTATCTTATATCTGGCACGAAACCAACTTGTTCTCCCATGGCTTTGTCCTTTTTTTTCTTCTTCCGATCAGCTTCATCATCTGCAAGATAGTAGTTAAATACAAACAATACCAAATAAGAAACATATTTTAAAATAGGCTGCACTTGCTGGCAGGCAACACATAAAATGGTTTCTACCATGAAGAAAGATGTTATGTGTAAGATTATTCTATTGAAGAAGAGGGTTACAATCCACCTTAAAGGAAACTTCTTGTCTTGTACCTATAAAAGGGAGTAGGCAGCTTTCTTATGTGCACTTTGGATCAATTTATATATCAACCTCTATTTGGTCATATTTCCTACAATCTTCTTAACCAAATCTAATTCTGAGTTGGTGAGAGTTTCAAGGATAAGATGCAACTTAACAACTTGTCAAGACTTCTATAAAATTTTAAACAGTACTCAACTCTAGGCCAGGAGTAACATTGATGCTTCATTTGTGAACTTCACGTGAAAAAGGATTTTAGTATTGACTGTTAAGAAGTCCCACATCGGTAAAGGGATGGGAATTTGGTCTCCTTATATGAACTTGGACAAACCTCCCCTCATGAGCTAGCTTTTGGGGTTGAGTTTAGACCCAGGTGTCATATCTTTACATGGTATCAGAGCCAGGCCCCATCCCAATTTGTTGTTCACCGATGTTGGGCCCCCATTTATAAGTGTTCATGCTCCAACCGAGGTCTGGGCGTGCGGCGGAGTGTTAAGAAATCTCATATCGGTAGAGGGATGAGAATTTGGTCTCCTTATATGGACTTGGACAAACCTCCCCTCATGAGCTAGCTTTTGGGGTTGAGTTAGGCCCAGGTGTCATATCTTTACATTGACCATGCTGATACATATCAACAAAGAACCCAATTCTTGACAATACAAATTCCCATCTCACAGGCATGAAGATACAACATACTCCACCATCTTTACCCCTACCCAACCAGTAGCAGCATAAGGACCCACCTAATATGATTTTTCTCTCCAAAATTCTCCAACTAAATCTCCATTTTCCAGGAGAAATAGAAAGTAACATTGAAGTGGGCACCAACAGAGAAGGTACACCAAATTCTTAAATTTTCTCAATCTTGCAAATTATAGCATCAAGATAACAAGGATGGACTAGAAACAACATATAATAAATATATACACATATATATACATGTTCTATACCATCCATGAGCATGCGGCATAATTCTGCAGCTTCAGCTGCCTCATCCTCGATCTCCTCTTCCACCTGAGCCTGAAAGGGGCGTCTTCTCATCTTGAGTCCTTTGACTCCATCAACATTATCATGTTTGGGCTCATGACTACCCTCCTCACCATCCTCGAAGTCCTCTGCGTCAAGAAGATTTTCCAAGTCACCAGCAAATGAGTCCAGGTCGCTGTTCACTTCAGAGTCACTCTCATTTTCTTCACCATCAACTGCACTAAGATTTTGGACTTGTCGGTCCCAGATTTCCTGACATTTTTCTCTTGTTTGCTGCTGCAGCTGCAAAAAGGACATGCGCTGGCCACGAGCATATTTGCTTATAGTTGTTGGATCAACTTTCACACCGGATGCAGCTTGCTCGCTAGAAAGCTTGCGAATCATAGCAATTCGGTGCCACCTTGTTAGTTTAGCAATCTGCTCCTCTGGAACATTAAACTTGAGAAGAACCTAAAATGTAGGGAAATACACTTGTGAATGAGTAACACATACTTGTGAATTGATAGGATAAAATCCATTGGGCTACTCATCTATAAACCACATTCGACTAGCCACAAGATAAAAGAATGAGAAGGGGAAATGGGGTTCAATCTGGACATGAGCACATCAGAGCCATAGGACAAGCAATCAACTACTCACACACCCATCAACTAGGCTGTAAACTAAATAAAAACATTTCCAACAGAATTAATTTTGTTCTGAATCAGCTTTCATAAGGGGTATATTCATTCAGGTTACAAAATCAAATCAGGGGAATTTATTTTCCTCGCAACTTACCACATAGAATAGTAAAACAAAAGAAGAACCAGTCGGTCCAGATTGATAACAATTAGTTCACATATATGGCAATGGAAACATATGTATGATATAAAAGCCAATTTAGCTTTAACTAACCGCATTTGATGCCAAGTAAGTCAAGAAGCTGGAAGTTTTTAAAATCTAATCCTAATACTATCCTGATCTACTCACCTCGCGTGCAGCTTCCATGCTCAGTCTTCGTAGGTCTGCATCAGTGCCTGTTACTGTTGACCCTTTGGCAACAACTGCTTTTTTCTTGGAGATTGCATTTGGTATTGGTGCCTTAGGAGTGGTGCGTACATAACTGAACCCTAATCCCCGACCAGATGGATCACCAACACCAGTAATTTCCAGACGCTCAATATTTTCTCTGTCCTACAGAGAAGTATCAAGAAAGATCAAGTTTCAGGACTAGCTAGAATGCTATGAATTACAGAAAACAATGTGTATGCATATATAACAGCACTAACTCGATGAAACAGTATATGTTACAATAGGAATACTTATTATACTTTTTTAATGATAAAAGTAATGTTCCTTATACTCTATCAAGGCAACAGAAAGTTCTGAACTATTTAAAGACATCAAGGCTGCCATGTCAATGCATCTCTGATGACCAGATAAAAGGTTAAGAAGATTAAAGAAGTGACCATACAAGAACAAGAATGACCAAACATAGTTTCTGAGAAATATTACAGAATTCGGAATTTTATTGGGTTGTGTTTTCTCATACCACACTTTCCTGGAATACACAATATAAAAAGAAACGAACATTTTGTTGAAGACTAGACTACAAGATAAATGATGCAAGTATGATCTACCTGGTTTGTACAGGCAACAAAGTTGCTACTCAAGTTCCAAGGTGTGATTAGAAGTTCCCTTTCAATATGTGATGCAGCAGCTAAAGCAATCGCTTCATCTGGGAGCTGGTTCATTGCAGCTGATAGACCTGTAGGATGAGTAAGCCGCGTAATACCTAGGCGCTTAAGCCTATACAGGCCAGCTTGCATGCTTTCATATGCACATACCTGAATCAAATGACAAGCACGAAACAAAGAATTTCTGATAAATGGTTGAAAACCCAATAACATAGTCAACGTGAAACGGTAGAGAAGAAGAGACCATATTGGGGCAATATCAGTATAGCGAAAAACATTACTACATTCTCGGAAAATAACATTTGAATCCTAGTTTGCACCAAGGTCAAAAACTTTCAGAAGTCACAATCTCTACCCACTTTGTCAGATATGAAAATGAAAGGAAATGAATTTTAAATTTCTTATTGCAACAGAGTCCCGCAATTTGAACTACTCAACAAGAAAAACAACTTATACCATTCTTGATGAATTATGTTCTAGGTCTTTAATGAATGCTTGGTTTATGTTATGGAAGAAATGTATATGTGATATCAGATATTGCCTCGTCCTAGTTATATATGAAATGAACTAAAGATATAGGATTCTAATAGACTAGAAGTCCTTCCGGCCCCTTGTGACTGTGAATTGAGTGGGGAGCAGCATGATTTAGGCCTTATGTATGTTATATTAAATCTAGCTTAGTGACTATTGTTAAAGTTACATTTAAAAATAATAAGTTTAAATATAGTTCAAATAAAGGAAAATTTAAGAACGAAAGTTTAGTCAATTTTAAAGTACCAAATATTAGGAGTTCTTACCTATTACAAATATGTAAAGATTTAATAGCTATAAATTTAATTGTAGAGTCTTTCATTGAAGGGCAAAAAGTTCAATCAACATTTCTAAGTTCCTTCATGCTTTTAGTATAATTCTGTTAAAGAATGCTATAGACAGCTTGGAAACCAAGATCAGGTTATTGACTCATGGCCCTGGAAATTGATTTGGAGGACACTACCTATTAAGATCATGTGCTTCAGTTGGTTAGCCCTCATTAATGCCAGCCGTACTATAGATAACCTAAACAGGAAAGGATATCACAACTGGTTAACAGATGTCATCTTTGCAATTGTCAAAAGGAAACAGTCAACCAACTTTCCTGCATTGTCCAGAAGCTTTTGGCCTTTGGAGCTTGTTTTTCAGCATTTTTGGATTAAATTGGGTAATGCCTCAGAATCTGAGAGAGGCATATGTGAGTTGGAGTCATTGGAAAGTTGATAAGACCATCAAGAAGACCTGGTTGATGATGCCTGCTGCTATTTTTTGGAGCCTTTGGAAAGAGAAAAACAGAAGGTGTTTTGATGGCATTTCAACTCCAAATCATTCTCTTAAGCTAAATGTTTAGATCTCTTTTGTTGGACACTCTTGTTCCCAATAACTAATTTAGTACAGCTTTTGGATTTTATTAGCACTTTAGTTCTTGATTGAGACATTGTATTTGGGGTAAACAATGTTCTCCTACTCTTTTGTTCTTTGGTAACTAGCCACCAGTGACTTTGCATCTCCTTGAAACATTACTTCATCAAAAGAAACTATATAATACAGATGAAGACGTCTGAATTTGAATGCGCATTTGAAGATTAAGCCTCCTCCCAATACCAAATGTGCTAAAGTGGAAAACTCCATCATAATCGAAAGATGAAGCTTTAAGAAAGTGTTATTTGTACCCAAGTTATTTTGACAAGTGCACGACATCTCTTAATGCATCAATTAAAGAATATTTTTTAAACTGGAGAGAGGGAGATCTTTTCAGGGGGGTGGAGGAGGAGATGAGAGGGAAATTTAAAACAAGGATCTTTTGAAAGAACTCACACTTTCCGGTGAAACCAGCCTCCTCAATTCCTCCTCGGATGGTATCCGAAAATTGAACCTCATAACCCATTGGAACTGTCCATTTGATCTTCTCTGCATCATGTCAGCACCCAAGTTACTTACCAGACACGTAAGGGGAAGGAGCACACGAAGTGCCACAAAGACGAGTTTTAATAAATTATTTCCCTCTAATGCCTGTACTAAAGAATTTACCCAGGAATTGAATGATGTTTCACAAAAGTACCTGCAAATCAGCACAATGCTTGAGTCTTTTCCTAAGAAAGGCCTCTGACAAACTAGGGAACTGTGCGGACAGCTCATCTGCGCGGATGAAAGGACGGGAACCGCGCTTTTCAATAGCTCGAAATTCACGATACATATACACCAATAGTCTGTTCATTATGTAGGTCTGAACACCTTTTGATCCAGGAGAGATTACCTCCATGTGAGGCTCCTTCAAAGATAACAGGGAAAGGCAGATTAAACAAGGAAATAGATCCACCACATATTCATACAGAAGCAATAACGAACAGATTAGTCATAAAATATTCATATTAATCATCCTCTTCAAGCATAAGATTTCGACATAGATATAGAATGCTTGCACATTAAAGAAACATGGTTATCCTCTTCAGGTATAAACATCGACATAGCTATAGTATGCTTGCACGTTACAGAAGCATGTATTAGCATACTGCACAAAGAAAAATCCAATATCGAATAGGATCGCAAAATCTAGAGGACTAAGTGAATTGTCCTCAAACACTTGCAAATTTGGCAACTTGAGTTGAAAGTTAATTGAGTTTATAGAGAGAATGTCATGCCAATACCTCCATGACCAAAAAGTAGAAAAATCCAAAGATAAAGGTAGTTACCACAACTAATGAAAAGCAAACTCTACTTTCCCCCAGGAATAAAAAAAAAAAAAAGCACATGAGTTCAATAAATATGTAGCTTCAGATTCCTTTTCCTTCACGAATTCCGGATCATCCAATTTTAGCTTATTTATTTCAGATCTGTCAAACTACAATCTGATACTCCACCATCAAGGGCCTGGATCAGCATCAACTCATTGGCATGACCTGACACTCAGGTCCCGCATCTCGCATGATCATTAAAAGATATAGTAATGGTGTGTATTTTGAATATGCAACTGGTCATCAAAGGTAGTTTTCAATCGCACTAATGAAAAAATTCAGGCAACTTAACATCAAGAGAACTTCTAACCAGATCTAGCAAAACAAGTTGAACGCTTCAAGAAGAATGCATGTGGGCAATGCAAAAATATGAGAAAATCAAAGGCATCCCCATCACAGGAGGACCAATTCATATGCCTTCCGAATTTCAAAACTCAACCTTATTATGCAACAGCACATTGCTTTAGGTTCCATACTGGCAAAAACATAATAACATGAACCCAGAAATTTTCATGATACCATGGTTCAATAAAGTCTACTACAACAATCAATATTTTAGCAAAAAGTTCATCAGAAAATGATAACATAAAATTTGCATAGAGTGATCAAGTAAGTACTCCGATGAGCCAAGTTAAGGATAGTAGATAACCTGTTGCCCTACAACATCAATCCTGTCTATCCGCCTTATGGACAGCTTACCCTTTGTTGAGCGAACCAACAAATAGTCAGTTGATGAGACCTTCTGCTGAAAAATCGGTGCCCTATACATATTTGTTTCAAGAGATGACTGGCTGCAACCAGGTTTTATATCCCCAAGGAAGGGGGATTTATCAGAATGATCAAGTGTGAGTACACTCCCCAATCCAGTATTTCCATTGCGCATCAAGGTGCCTTGTTGATCATTTGGAGATAATTTTTGGTAGTAAGTACACAATCTTGCACCCATTCCAACATTTCCAAGGAGCAAAGGTCTCTCCTCACAGTATCTGCAAGTAGAAGAGCAGACAAAAGTGTTGAGCAGCAGACTAAGGAAAAACATCATAAAGTTGTATATACTTGAAAAGAAGTGATGAAATTCTTTTTCAATATTTTAAATCAAAAGGTTTCATTAGAAACACAACAAGGTGGTGACGAAAATATGTACCATGTGATTGCATAGAGTGCTACATTATAAAATCTATCCAATTGTTATACAAAAAGGGATCTACTCACACCTAAAATTTAGATTGAAACAAAAAAGAATTTTATTCATCAATAACACCAAGGTGGTCACAAAAATATGTATGGATGTTTTTATGGAGTGCTCATCTGTCAAATCTATCCAACTGCTATACAAAAGGGGGTCGTACACCTTGGCACCAAAAATATAGATGATGAACAAGAGCAACAATATCCAGAAGATGAAGATGAAGTGCTTAGTTTTGTTTCATTTTTGGTGTTAAACAGGAGTATAGGGAAGATCTAGAATCAAGTATGGATGTCTTAGGATCATTGTAAATTTTTGTTAAAAGGGTTGAAGATCTTCTAGATACTCCTCCTCAATTGTAATTAGGAAACCTGTAACTTGTCGTGGCAAGTTTTCTGTTTTTGTGGAAATAGAATACAAGTTGTTACCTTCTCAAAAAAAATAAATATATATATAGATGAAAGAAAAAGGATCTTTTAATGCTTCATATATCCACCTCTATATTGTTAAATTAGGTATTGGGCCTAACTCACACCTCAAAAGCTAGCTCAAAGGGAGGAGGATTGCCCAAGCCTTATAAGGAATCCAATCATATCACTAACCACCAATGTGGAACTTTTGTCATTAACACCCCACCTCACGCCCAGTGCTTAGCATATGGTGCGTGGGCAATTTTGATCACAAATAGCATTTAAGATGCTATTTGCACAATTCACAGGGAAAACAATTGGCTGCAGTTACATCTCAGAAAGTAAAATTCTTTAGTATCCTACTCGGATATTTTGAATTTCCATTACAACAAGAAACAAGAAAAAGCACTTCAAAAAATTCATACCAATAAACTAGTTATGTGCGACACGAATCTCCACTTAATCAATGCAACAGACCTACTCAACTTTGACATAGATCACTTTTCTTTTTATAAGCAAAGGCATATTATTCATCTATCACAGCACCTAGAGAGTGCTGGATGTTTATCAGTACAAAAATGAGTGTCTCATCAGATCATCCTTATCATGGTAAAAATTAAAATTCCTACATTTAGATGATGATGATAATCAGACAACCAGTTACTTCTATTTAATAAACGAGAAATCCCCATGGACCAGGTAGTGCTCAGTTCTAAACTTGGCGGATGATGGGTCAGTCCCTCTACACTTTACTTAAATACCAAGCCTTTTCTACGACAAGGTTCGAACTAGTGATATGCGCCTATTCAACACATCGTGTGTTGCACTTTTACCACAAGAATGAAACTACGGCCCCAGAAAAATCAATCAATCTTGCATTCAATATCCACAATATGACCATCCTCTCTAATCAAATACCAGCATAATTGTTATTACATTGGTCCACGGTGTCACTACAATGATAGTGCCTCTATTAGAACTCCTGCCATAGGCCCATAGCAATGGCACCTGTATAATATTAATTTCTCACAACAAACTTATTACCGTCCTGCCAAAGCAATGACACCTGTATATTATTAATTTCTCACAACAAACTCATTACCCACTGTTATTCTCTTCTTCTTTTTATGAAGGTAACATATTTTATATTATCAAAAGAGTATCCCTCAGACTGTGTTAAGAGAAACATAGTTACAGGAACCTCCAAAAAACAAAAGGCCAATTCCTGAACTAGTTACAATGACCCAATAATGTCAACTACAGAATCTACATTTTCTACTAGGGCCTTTCTACACCAAAATGAAATTAAAACATAAAATTCATTTTTTTTAATTTTTTTTTTTGATGACAAGGGAAACCCGCAGCCGCTACCATTTGGGTGCGCACAGGGTAAAACCCCCGCTCCTATGCAATAGCTCGCAAACCACATAGGAGAGGTAACCCGCACTAGGCAAGCCTGGTGCGACGAGCTCGACCCCGAAGGCAAACCCCTTGCTTTCGCTGGCAAGGGGTTTCGAACTTGAGACCTCCAACATAGAAGTCCCAAGCCCAAACCACTGGGCCACTCCGAAGGGTAATTCATTTTAATCTTCTGTTCTGTGTTAGCTACATGCCTACATCTTCAAAACAACTTGCATTCTATTCTCTCCATGTTGTCCACCAGATGCCTGCAGAAATAATTCTCCGTCATCTCTTCTGCCTCTCAAAATTGCCTGGGTCATTCGAGCATGCTAACAACTCAGCAGTTTTCCTAGGCATTATCCATCTAAGTCCTTTCATACCAGGAAAACCTGTCACAAAGTACTGGTAACTTTGCAATGGATAAATAGATGGCTATTTGTTTCATTTCTTTCCCACATAGAAAACATCTAGAACACAATTGCATCCCTCCCTTAATCAGCATATCATGTGTTAGCACAGCCTCCTTACAAGCCAACAGAAACATGCCACTTTGAGTGGTATGTTCACCTTCAAAATGTGCTTCCAGTTCCATGTCCCAAAATGTTGTTGTTCAGACTTCTTCAGTATACCATATGCTGATTTCACAGTGAAGATACCTTTGCTGCCCCCTTTCCAAATCAATTTGCCCACTTTCTTCACATTTCCTTTAAAACCATCCAAGAGTCTGTAGAAGTCAATCATTTTAACAACCTCCCAATCATTAAGATATCTTCTGAAGTTCAAATTTCAACCTTCTAGACTGCAAACCTCAGCAACAGATGCTTGAGGTTGTTGCACCAAATTATAAATATCTGGAAACATTTCTTTAAGGGATCCATTGCCAATCCAATCATAACTCCAGAAAGATTTCTTTGCTCCATCACCAACCTTGATGCTAGTATTGTTGATAAAAATTGACCACTAAGATCTTATTGATTTCCACACTACAACATCTACATACCCAGTGAGGTCCTACAAGTGTGGTATGGGGAGGGTGAAAATTACTCCATTTACTCCACTTCTGTTTCGAAATTTGATCAGAAGGTCCCTTCACTTTGATCCGAGCCCATTTTAGATGATTTCTCAAGGTTGTCTCCTCATCTGTCTCAAACCAGCCACCACATTTATCTTCAATAGATTTGGAAATTTTTTGAGCCCATATAACTGAAGCTATTCCCAATATTCTTACCCAAACTCCACCCAGTTTCACAGTTGCAGGAAGACACCCAGCTTCCAGCGATTACCATTGAAGACTCAACAAGTTATTTGTCTACCTCCATTCTCCCATCTTGATGTGTTCTGCCATTTTCCTGGAAGGAAATTCAAAGAGGAATTTTGATTCGTGCATCTCATACATTTACATCCCTAGTATCGTGTTCCAGTTATTGATGGTCCAGATACAAATTCTGAGAGAATAGTAAACTCTTTGGCATCATCGAAATTTCCTACTAGGCACCTGCTCAAAACATCTTCTTCGAGATACCCGGACCATCTATAACGATACGAGATGTGTGAGTGTTTGTACAGGCCATCGAGGCTCGTTTTTCTCCTCATTTATCTGCTTTGAAAGGTTCAAAATAGGACTGCTACTCTGTGGTTTTAATGTTTCTTTGTATAAACGGGTCATCCCTGTAATAGCTATTGAAATTTCATGGCATGTTTTCACATGACTGACAGCTATCCAATTTTAGGGAAACAGAGTAATGATGGACAATGAGGTACCACAACTCTTAAAGTCCGTACACTGAAAATAAAGCAAAAACTATAGTTTATCGAAAGAAAATGGGAGAGGATATCTGTAGCATTCACAAGCCATGCAACTGGTCGTGTCTCACAGCCTCAACTTTCTGTCTATAAACCACTCTTTTGTTGAAACTCTACTTCTTATGTCTTCAATGATAAACTTAAACAATCATGCTCACATTAAGATTCAGGTTTCACCAAAGCAAACCTAAGTCTGGGAATAACCTGGAGAAGCATATATACATCTATAAGATTAGTGGGTAAAGAGTTATAAGTGTGAATCATTTAGACTAGTCCCTTAACAACCAACAATCAGCACAACAGATTACCCTAGGGGTAGCAATTTCAACATTTTTGACATACAGATGGTTGTGTAAACAACCTGTCATTGTGTCGCTATCCTTGTCACAAATATGTTTCAAGATGAGTGTGCCCCAGGTATCTACAAGCCAATGGTCAAGTGAATGCCACAAGGCGACACAAAACCACAAAAAGATGGAGCATCCACCAGAAGAGAAAAACTACTTGCAATTTAACAGGTATAGGGTATCTATCCATATTGAGCGTGAACTAATCAAAGAAGAAAGGCCATCAAAATATCTATAGAAAATACCCAATAAATCTTTGGGTTTACTTACTCCATTAGGAAAACATGGCCATCTTTTGCGGAAAGATCAGATTTTTTTTTAAATGCACCAGGAGGACGCAGGGACTTGTTCTCACCAGGAAGCTTTTGTGCCCTAGGCAACAAATGTATCCTGGTACGAACAAGATGCAGCACAGAGTTTGGTGGCACATTTTGGGCAGAAAGAGATTTATCATCTTCAAGCTCCTTCCCACAGTAAATTATCTTCACTGGCTCAGACAGTTTGAAATCTATAGACAAATAACATGGTGAAAGTTAGTAATAGCTGGGATATGAAGGTACTAAATAGATTTAATATAAGTGAAGTTTAGGAACTAAAAGGATAGGGAAAATTACAAACCAAGCTTCTTGGATGCCTTTGACTTAAGGGAAGAAATGGTCTCCTCTGCTGCCACATGAAGTTTACTTCCTTTGCCACCCAAGCTTTTCAATATGATTTTCATTGGCCCTTGTGTAGGCAACTTTCTCTGTTCCTTAAGTACCACCTCATTGTCATGGGGATGCCATAAAGCTCTTGGCCGATGAAAATTTGCAATGTCTTTACTGCAAAGAGGAATAAATCACATCAACAAACATTAAAAACGAAGCAATCAACCAATACATATGATAAATCCAAGAAAACACACCTCCGAATCTTGTTAATAGAGGTCATTAGGTAGTCTAACAAAACACTGATGGCAGTATGGCACTTATGATGCTAATCCCTAAGTCCATAGAGACTGATGCAATAAAAAACTGTTTTTTCCCTGGGTTGCTTAAGTCCTGATAAGTAAATACAGTCCAAAGATGTTCATTGAACTGCAAAAGCAGTCACTTATGGCTATAAAACACGCAAATAAGCCTGAAAAGTGATGGGTTGAGTTTGGGTTGTTTAATGGGTTAACTTTGGGCTAGCTTTTGTCATGGGTTAAGATGGGTCCTGCCTAAACATAGCCCATGCCCAACTGATTATGGACGGGTTGGGCGGGTCAAATGAGTTTGGGCAGTATTTATCACCCCTACTCTATAAGTATGACATCACAGAAATCTTCTTGGAAATGAAAAAGAAAGGTAAGTGGAATCTTCTTGGTCAGTCAATCATCATTTACTAAAGGGAGAGGAAGTAGAATGCCCATATGCATCGGTAAGACACCCAATGTTTCAAGTAAAGTATGATTGTTCACTTGTCTGCAGCAAAGGAGGCTAATCTCACAGCAGAAAACTTGTAGAGAAAGAAGATCACACAAGTCCGTTGCTTAAATATGTAAATATTTGGAAGGGACATGGAATATCTATAGTTGCATTGCCAAGTCGTAAGACAGTTATGGTGGACACTGCTGAATTTGTGCAAATTACAGTGGTCAATATCACTGATAGCTAAGATGTGATTTTCGGTTGCGCCATCAGACAAAGCAAATGGAGTGGTGTGTTGCTCTTTTGGCACCTATAGATAATTCGAAAAGAAAAGAGCAAGACAGCTTTCGAAGGGTGTGAACTCCCGCCATTCAGATGTGGTCATGTTTTTCATGTTTTTGTTCCGAATAAACGTTTAGTGCACCATGGGGTATAGATGATAGGGTGTTACTTGTAGAGAACTATATTTTTCTATCATTTGAATACCGGAATTTTTCCCGCCACATCAATGAAGTTATTACTATATCAAAAAAGAAAAAAATTAGAGAAGAATTAACCATTTGTATAAGAGTGTCAAATGAAGTACACAAGACTTACTTGCTTAGCTTAGCCTTCATTGTCTGCAGCTTAAGAGCTGGTATTGAGTGCAGAACTTTGAGACCATGTGCAGTGCGTTTCTTTGAATGTGATTTTAGTTGCTGAGTTGACTTTCTGTTCAAATAATATTTGTCATTGGCAATATTGAAACGCCCGGATAAACCACTGAGGCCATATAACTCGGCAGAATCACCACTACTGGGCTTCACTAAACCAGTTGTGATCATTGCTCCAGCATGAAGCATAAGCTGTTGGCCGTCCCTGTTATCCAGAACTTCAAAAAGCATTTGTTCGTCTTGAAGATCATATATGAGCTTTGGCTTCGGAAAGGGTTGATCTGGTTCCCAAATAATGTTGTCCACCCAAGATTCCTCCAGTATATCTCTATTTTGTAATGTAAGCTTGCTAAATCGCCTTAAGGCATCACTGCTAAGGATTTCATCAGTGTCTTCATCCTTCGGAGTATCTGTGCTCCTTTGCCTATCTGCATTCAAGCGAGACTCTAGTCTCAAAAGCTGAGGGTGATATCTTCCTTCTGATAATGAAATATCCAGGTGTCCTGAAGGTTGTTTTGAACCAAAAGGCTCCACAGAAACACTGCAAGAAAAAAAGGAGCTATGACCTTTTTCATGGGGTTCAATTTCTTTTTCTGACTGTAAACTTTGAGACTCGGCCTCCACATCCAGTTGTTTATCAGTCAATGCTTCATAATCAGGTTCAGAAATCTCACAACTCTCAGCAGTATTATCACTCAATGGAGGAGAATTATCCCAAATAATTCTATCCTCCCAGTCTTGCTGGTCAAGAGGATAGAACTCAGGACAAATGGGTGAGCTCCAATCAGCAGAAAGATCCATTGATAGATTTTCTTTCATTGGTTCAGCACTACAACAAGAATCCTTTTTCTCGATTTTTGGCTTTAAGTCATCAGTCCCTTGAACTGTTCCTGGTTCATTATCCAGCAACGTTAAAGCACTATCATGATGTACATGGGTCATCCTCAACCAAGGAAACTCTTCATAGGACCCTCTCAGTAATTTAACTTCATCTTCTTCAACAATATCCAGTGTGTCCATGGCCTTGTATTTGTCTGTTTATACAAGAATGTGCTACAGAAAGGCTCATCAACTGTACTAATACTACCAAACAGAACTGAAGAAAGAGATTTTTCTTATTAGCAAAAGGTACCTTTGGGAACAGAGCAACGTCGCTCCCTCTTCTCTGCTTTCTTCCGAGGTTTATGAAGGGCAAAAATTTCAGAGAACTTCAGAATTGCCACCCCATCTTCGACACAAAGAACAGGTAGAGGCAGAGAGCTTTGACTTTCAACTGGCTCTTCCAAAGCAAGAGGTTCTTCCTGACAACCAGCATAAAAAGCAGCACTGTTTAGAAAACAAGAGTTATTCTAAAGTAGACAACAGAATAAGACAATTATAGTCTCCATAAAGACAACTTATCTGCAGTTGTTAGCTTATGCCAAGCATAGAGTAGAAGTACATAATAGAGGAGAACAATATTTCGAACACTTAACAGAACTCCTTTCAAATAAACGCAGATCTACAGCGGAATAGACAGGAAGAAAAGAAAAAAGAGAGTGCTTTAATATTTGTCAACTTCCCAATAGTGATAAACTGTGAAGAAAAGAAAAACAGAAGTAAAACTAAAAGTTTTGTATATTACTAAGAGAGGTCCCCCAGAAATTATAGGATTTTAACTAACATTAAAAATACATATATCAAAGGTATTTATAAAATGCATTATCTAGCATCATCAATCTTCAAGCATTAAAAGAAATTATTGTCATGGAAGATTATGAACTACTCAAATAGCTATTTCAGGAAAATCTCAAGAAGCCATTGATTGCTCATAAATAGAAAGTGACGCAAGATATCAATTGTTTGATGACCTATTTCACAAGAAGTGAGAAAGAAAGAGATGACATGCACTTCATGCTACAAGTCAGAATAAAAAGAACACAAAAAGATAAGTAGTTTTTCTTTTTAATTTGTAGAGGGCAAACCTCTTGAAGATCTTCACTAGATTCGAGAGCATCTGTGGATATAACTTCTTCTGGAACCTTATTCCCATGAAAAATGACTTCAGCTTCATTGTTGTACTCTCCTACAAACAGAACATGACAAATAGGTCTAACGTGAAGATGCAAAGAGATATATTTAACTGAAATAATGTAACTCCATGATTTATTCCTTTTCCTCCGACAGTAATCTCCCTATCCTTAATTAATTCCTCATATCTCAGCAGATCTTGGAAAGCAATCAAATTTTCATATCTAAACATCTGTTTTTTTCTTCAATGGAAGGATACAGTCAGGAGCAGAATTCTTTGATAGTGTTGTCCAGAAATTTTTGAGATGGAATACAAAGCTAACAGATACTAATCCACCACAAAACACAAAGTGCTCTACTTTTGATGTATATTTCGGAAGAAAAAAAGTTGCATCTCCTTTTTTCTTTTTTCTTTTTTCTTTTTTTTGGTTTGTTTTCCACCGGTAGTTTTAGAAAACAGAAGTTAAATACACATTTGGTCCGAAAATAAAAAAAGATGATTGAAAAAGAAAAAGTGAATTTCGTTAGTTCTGAGAGGCAAATCTGAGCAAGTATTCCTTCTCAAAAACCTGAGCAAGTACTTCAACAATAAGGGCAGATTCAGGACCAAATTCAAACAGAGAGCGATTGTTAAAAAAAAACATGGTGTCCAGACCAGCTTGTGCTCGCCTCGACTAGTTCCATGTGATACCAGTTTGAAGAGCAGTTTGTCCCTTTTCCCTAAATAAACAAGCTGAAGCAAAACAAAATAAAAAGTACGCAACATGTCTTTTGTTATTCACATTCGGTCCATCCTACCCGCAGCTCCCTGCCTCTTCCCGCTGCAAAATCCATCTGCTCATTCAGAGCCCTGCCATAGCGTCAAGGCATCTAACGCCCCCATGATCTTTCCCTCATAAGACCCCCCCACCACCAAAAAAAAAAGTATTTTGTCTCATGGACTTGTTCACAGCTGCTGCAAACAATTTTAGTTCACCAAAAATTGCTAGCAGAAAACTGAAATTTGACACAGAAAAAGAGTTTGACAAATACCTACCACAAAGACTTATCTCAAGGATCAACTTTTTTTTATCTTGTGTTCTAGGATAATATCTTGCTTTCACAATTCTCGTTTTATTTTCTGCTGCCCCCTTACAGATGGGACTCTGAGTTATGTCGGCTTTCAAGTTCATTTTAGGTGAGCAGCACTTTCTGTAATAGAACTGAGGTTTGTAACAAACTAACACGAGGAACAGCCCTTTAAATCTAGTAGTTGCAATCAGTGAAGAGATTAAAATATCAAAAGGTAAAGTTACACTCTAAAGATTGTAGACAGTCATCAAAACTTCTGAGTAACAATATAAAAGCATTTACGAAACACCAGTACCCAAGAAAACAATGCTTTTAAACTAACCTTTTACAGGAGTAGATTGAACTTCAGCAGTGTTCTCTACCACCTCCTGTTCCTTCTCTTCATTATCATCCTCATCATAGTTTTCATCATCAAAAACAGAATCACGATTCTCCAAAGTAGTTAGAGAGATTTCTGTTGAAAAATAATCCCTCTTCGGCAATAATAGGTCCTCTTCAGTAACAGTTTGTACCTCGGGTCCTTCATATTGCTCATCAATGTCCTCATAATCTACAGCGTCTTCAGCCTTCTCATCATAATCTGTGTGTTCAATGAAGCAGAGGGAAGAGTAGTAATGAGAAATGACTTCTGAAAGAAAAGATGGGTCGAACTGAATCTAATGGCTTCAGAATGATGATGAAAACCCAGAGTAAGCTCTATGAAACACTGAACCATGTGTTGTGTTTAATGTAAGAATAATAATTTAGAAAACAGAATAAAGAACTATAAGCCCACTGGAGCTTTAACACACCAAGGTCCAGATATAATAACACAAAGAAGAAATGCAGAAACGTAAGAGTTTCTGGCATGCAAAAGACATAAAAAGAGTCTGTTAAACAAAAGAATGTCAGCTGCAGGTTAGTATTGCTTAGGAGCTCCATTTGGTGGAACTATTTCAAATATCAGCATCTAGCCTAACCATGAATATCAACTTAGTAATAATTTCTAGTATTTCCCAATTCACTGCAGTTATATGAATTATCAGAATGTCAAACACGTAAATTGTTGCTGGCTTTTTCTATAATGTATTACAGGTTCAAACCTATGCTTACAATGTCTAATTAAGAATGCTTTCACTTGTGATAAAAGAGAACTTTTAT
This sequence comes from Solanum tuberosum, assembly GCF_000226075.1. NCBI lineage: Eukaryota > Viridiplantae > Streptophyta > Magnoliopsida > Solanales > Solanaceae > Solanum > Solanum tuberosum. The sequence goes on along the minus strand of NW_006239531.1, from coordinate 114,414 downwards.
AGGACGAAAGAAAAGGACAAAAGAATTGTCAACGAAAGTATCAAAGAAACTGCATGAGAGGGCATTCATGGAAAAACATGTACCTTGTTCAGCAGCATCTGCAGATTCTTGTGGGGACTTCACTGACAACTGAACATCCAAGGGAAACAGACATGGAGAAATTATTAGCACCAAACCTAATCAGGTAGAAATTGGGTAACAATCATTCATATTTGTAGTACCTCATCCAAAATACAATACCAAATAAAATCATAGTGATAAAAGATTGGGACTACACTTCTCAGAAGATATAATTCCAAATTATAGAGACAAAAGAGTTCTGTTACATACATCTATCTCTGTCAGAGACGGACCAAGCTTGTCAGCTAAAGCAGCAAGATGCTCCTTGGCATCCTGAAAAACATAATTTCCATAAGATTTTGACCTCTTGATAAGCAAAGATGACACCACGAGAAGCTCAAACAACACAACATGCGAGATCTGAAAGTAAAATTGTGGAGCATGAAAATGAAATGAACGATACTTCCACAAATAGGTGATAAACCCTGCTAGCATCCTCCCTTGGATGAGATTGTTAAGATATTAGCTACAGGAAACATCTGGCTCTTGTTGCAACTGTTCTTATTGAAAGAATTACTACACTTAGGGGTCGTTTGGTAGTTGGTTAGGAGGTAAGTTATCCATGTATAACTTCTTGCATAAGTAATACCATGTTTGATTGCATTCTTTTACAACATACCCAGAGTAAACCCACTAGTGGGGTCTGAAAAGGGTGGTGTGTACACAGACCTTACCCCTACCTTGTAAAGGTAGACAGGTTGTTTACGATAGACCCTCGGCTCAAGTAAATCACATCATAGCATATCAAAGCGGGTTCTAAAAGGAAATAATGGAGAGAAGAACAGTACCAACATTAGTATTACAATAACTGAAGCAAATGAAATAACATGTAATAATAAAAAAGAATGATCCAGTAGGAGAGTAATAATAATCATAATAGTTATAATTATAACACTGATAAAGAAGCTAAACAACGCCCAACTACATACTAATCTTCTACCCTAATCCTCGACCTCCATAACCTCCTAACTAGGGTCAGTATCCTCGGTAAGCTGCAGGTGTGTCATGTCCAATCGAATCACCTATCCCCAATACTTCCTTTGCCTACCTCTACCTCTCATCAGCCTCACCACAGTCAACCTCTCACACTGCACCATTGGGGCATTTGACCCTATACAATTTCCAACTTAATTCACACTACGTTTTTCTTCACAAAAACATTTGACCCTATACAATTTGCAACTTAATTTTGGGGCAGGCAGCATAGGCACAAAATATTTTGGAAGCAGGAGTGTGTGCTTTTAATTAGAAAAAGGTTTTCCCTTGGGAAAAACTGTTAACCTTCATGGTCCTCCCAAAATTTTGTACTGGATTTCAAGCGAGTATTCCTTAGGTTTTGCTCCTAGCGACAACTAAAATAAGTGAACGGGAGCTTGAACACTTCATCACCCTCAATCAATGCCCAACCTCAGGCTGACCACTTTCCACATTAAAATAGAAAACATGGCCCATGTAAAGGTATAATGGAGTTGCTTATGCTGAAATCCCAGCAAATAATTATCCGGTTAAGCTCCACTGCTACTTGGAGACACTTTAGTACCAATACTAACATATTAATTTGGGGTCTCACAGCATATTATATAAGAGTCAAATTACATAGGGAGAAAGGAGCAAATCACCTCGTCAAGGTAGTCAACATCGAGATCACCAGAGTAGTCAACATTACCAAACATAAATCCCAAAAGTCGGTTACCACCGCCAGCTTCCTCATATTCTTCCTCATCATCTGCAAAAACCAGACATAGTTGTCAGTTAAATTACACTGAGATTGCCAGCTTCCTCACTTTGCAGAAACAAGTAGAAATAATGAGACGCTATGATGGACAGAAGAACTCAGCCCTGTAGGCCAAATCAGATCGTTCTTTGCTGATAGACTTTCGGTGTAAAAAGGAATGGATAGAGGATAATGAACCCAATTACAGTTAATGGAGTTTTTTGTATAGTATAGCCAGGGTTTTTTCCTTTGCTCCTTTTTCTCTTTACCTGTGCTCTCTTCTGGATTCTTGTTTGAGGCACATTACTGCTGGTTTTTGACATCAATAATACTTACCCATTTCAAAAAAATATTAAGAATAATGAGGCCGATTTGGTGGATTTACAAGGCTTCAAAAAGACCATATGTCGGTGTAAAGGAACTAAGCTGGAAGACTAAGGATAGAAGCATAAAGACCAAAACTTCTTAAAAGTAGATAAGCTACCAAAAATATGTTCCCATACACAAAACACCCAATCATCTATACATATTGGTACATCATGGATGCACCAAAACACAAGACTGAAATTCCCATCTACCTTGTTAATTATGAGATCCATTGCGACCATATGTGGGCCAAGAAACTCACGATATAAAAACTTAACATATAAGCACAACTGCATAAGACTGACAATTTCCTTTATTTCTTTCCACACTTCATATTTATTTTTTGACAAGATAAATGATTTTACACACTACATTTATTCTGGAAGGATAAGCAGTAACTTCTAAGCCGCCAGATCACAGCTCTCTTTCTCCAACTTTTAGGCACTAAAACCACCCTTATTCTATCAATAAAACGGTCAAAGCTTTACACTACCTCCCCCCCCCCCCCCCCCCCACAAAACACAC
>NW_006239531.1:101592-111407 GCF_000226075.1 Solanum tuberosum | reverse complement strand
CAAAAAAAGGGTAAAACCTTTCCCCCCCCCCCCCCCCCCCCCCGGGCACCCCAACACACACACAGAGACAATTTCCTATTTGATATCTAAACCAATCGAATGAGCCACTTAAGTTTCCTTACCTAGTGAAGAACATTAGATGAGCAAGATTCCGCTGGCCCACCTTTCTTCATTCTCTTTTGAATATATCATCAATTTTGAGACTTCCCAAAATCAACCCTGGACCATATTGCACTAACCGAGCAACCAAACTTCTTTTATATTCTTATGATAAGATTATTTATTTACAGCAAATATTGCAAAGCAAGTCTTCAAACGGAACGGAATACATCAATTAGACAGACCAACCAACTAACCCTTTGTTTTTTGAACATTACCAACCAACCCTTATTTCAATAGCATTTCAAGCTTGGATTCTTCAAATCCCACCCCACCCACCCACACTACAAGAAATAAAAAATAAAGAAATAATTAAAGAAAAGGTGACATCCTAGCAGGATTGCAAGCTTCCCTTATCACTCAATAAAAGGGGGAAGAGCAGAGTCATATGCAGAGAAGAAGTATATGGAACTCTCAACAGCAAAAAGATGATGCTGATGAGGATGATGATAATAATAATAATAATCACAATGATAAATAAATAATAATATCAAAAGCTCTTTGCAAATACTAGAATGTCTTTCCTGCCAGTTACAGGATAAAGGAGAACTAAAAGTCCTCATAATTCATATCCAAACCAACTATAATTACTGGTAGGCAATCCAGGAGCAAACATTTGTAACAAAGTACGAGACCACATATATTCAGCATTCAGGTTGAAATGAGACATCAATCATACAGAAGCTCCTCCAACAACCTAGTAATAGTTTCAAAGATGCAATACTTTGACATAGTTCTCCTTGAGAAGAGGTCACTGAGATTATACAACCAGGTGATCCAAGTAATAGAAAAATTCCAAAGAGAATGTTACAAAAATCGAAGCAACATGGAAACCTACCAGTAAACCTCCATGCTACATAGTTTAACTTGAAAACTCATCAACAAGTATTAATCTAGAAAACCGACGTGTTCCAAATAAAAGGTTTCTGCCCAATTAACTAGACATAGGAACATAAGATTTATAAAATATACCTTACTAAGAAAAATAAGCATTTTAGATACACACAAGTCACAATAAACACACCTCCCAAAGCACCCAAGGGTGTGATCTAAATGATGTAGGTACAATTAAGACTATGCGAGACCAGGGTTTGAATTTGGAAAAAAAAAAACTAGGTGATTTCTTTCAATCAGCCAAAGCCTTGATGGGAGAATACAAATACTTGGCAGAAAAATTGAGGTGCAAGTTAGATATCAGAAAAAAACTTGAAGCGATGAAGCAGCGGGTCAAGCTACATTTTTAGGAAAATGTGCTTCAAACAACTGCATCCTCACAAAAAGTTTTTGAAACAGCTATAGATTAGTATAGGCATTATCAAATCTAAAAAAGAAAAAACTTTTGATCTCAACTTAGAAAGAGATGGATTAGTATGCATTATCGTCCACAGGATACTGAAATTACTAATTTTAATTGCAATTTGTAAATTTTAATTTTCTAAATACAGAGTTTTACTTCAAATAAGCTCAAGCTTTGCTCTAGGCTTCACCTCACCAAATTGTTTAACAACAGTTCACTATTCTTCACAAAATTACTGACTTTTCTTCATCCAGCAGATAGTTCAACAATAACCTAACCCAATGTAATCCCACAAGTGGGCTTCGGGAATGGTAGTGAGTATGCAGCCTTACCACTAACTAACTATCAAAAGTCAAGCCCAAAAAAAAAGAAAAACTATTACCTTCATCACGCTCATCACGGGATGAGCCACCAGGTTCATAACCCATCTTTAGGTCAGCAACTCTGCAACAAAAACACTTGATTATTCTTACACTAGTAAAGAACCAACCAAAAACACCCAATACAATCCCAAATATTCTAATTTAGAAAAGAACCTCCTTTACTCCCTCCCCTCATCCAAAAACACAAACCAAACTATAGTTTCAAATCGTTATACTTCAATTCATTGCAAGAAACGAAAAGGGTACAATTAATTTTACCAAAAACGAAAAGGGGTTGTTTAATTAGACACAAATAGATGATTAAACATACAAGAAGAAGAGAAAACATACACTTTAATTCGTAGAAAGCTGAAAAGTTCCTCTTTTTCTTTCTTTCTTTTTCGAATATTAGCAAAAAGAAAGTTGTCAAGATAACAGCAACATCGAGAGAGTATTGTTAGCAAGAATTTGAGAAGAGATTTTGGGTGTAATTCAATTTATTTATACAGATTCACTGCGTTCCCTTCTCTTCCCATCTCTGCTCGCTCTAAAGGAAATTTTTGGTTTGGGCGAAGAACAGAGTTTTGCCAAAACGGGTTGTTGGGTTAACCCGTTTCATGGACGGGTCAATATAAGAAAATTAACTTCTTCTTTTTGAAATTTTTTTATGTTTTTTACTTTTTCTTTATGTAAAAGTCACATTAGATATTAATAAAGTATCAATTGATTAGGTATTTATGGTAAAGAAAAATACTTCTTAATTTAATAATTAAATTGTACATGAGAATTTTAAAATTCCAAGAAATAATCTTTTAAATCTTTCTTATTTGAAATTAGAGCCATTAATTTGGGTAAAGATTTTTTTTTGGTAACTAAACACATTTATTACCAAAGTAGTAATGTACAACTCAAAAAAGAAATATAACATTAGGCCTTACTCTATCTCTGCGGACTGACCTAGTAAATCACTAAGCATAATCTCCCTATCTCCTAACCACAATTTGCTAAACTGGATAATAATTCAGTTGATTCAAACACCTAGCTATCTTTCCATGGATACTTGCTCGAACATAAACCTCTTGAATAATCTTTCTCACAATAATATCCTCGCAACGACGTATATTTTGAAAAACTCTATGATTTCTTTCCATCCACAATTCATAGATAGAGGCAGCAAGTGTTATTCTGAAAATAGTAGCAGCATTGCCCTTGCCTTTGCCTTTGCACATTGTTTCATATCACTGTATTTCTCCAGCCTAGTTTATCACTTATCGATGGATTCCTTGTCAATGCAATACTTTTCTCCGCACATAGGAAGCTACAAAACACTCAAAAAATAAGTGTTCTATATTTTTCCTATTCGATATCACAGAGAGGACATAGAGGGCAGACCTGCATTTCCCATTGTAGCCTCTCATCTTTAGTATATAGTCTACCGTGAATAGTCACGTATAAGTTGAGTGACCACTTTGGTAAGCCTAAATTGTTGCACATTAGTCTCCTCCAAGGCACACTAGGATGGACACCTATCAATTTCTGGTACATCACTTTGATTGAGAACATGTGTATCTGTAGCAACTCAATTTTAGTCATACCTACCTCTGTAATGTATTTTTGCGCCTTCAATATCTTTTGAACTATCCAACATGCTTGCTTTGGCCTTGTACCCCACAATGATCCACTTTTGCCATAGTATATATGAACCCGGGCTAAGATTTTTGGAGCCTATTTTTTTTATAAAAAAAAACCCTTTTAGCCCGGTCTAAATAAGCCCGTTGGTCTGTGGGACTTGAGCGATATGCGTTGGACCGGTCCGTGGGATAAATAAAATAAAATAAAGTATTAAAAATAACAAAAGTTTAAACTCAAAGTCTATTTAAAGTTTGAGATATTAAACTTTAGAATCACCAAACGTGATGTACTTAATATTCCTATTACTACCATATCAAATCATCATTCAACATGATGTACGTGTTCTCGCCAAGTATGGAAGTTGCATCCATCATGAAAATATTCAAACACTTGTAGCTAGTCAAAATTGGTGGCATGATTTTTCTCAAATTAATATATTTTTTTTGTATATATTTAAATATAGTTATTTTAATGTTTAACTAATTGATATTGTATAAACCGTAGATGAATATGATAATGTCTTGTCAATATTTATGTTAATATTTTTAAATTATAATTGAATTTAAAAAATTATAAAAAAATATACTTTTTAAAAAAGTGGGTTGACCCGGTATGGCCCGCAACCCACGTACTGGTAGGTTGGTTTGCCTATTTTTTGACCCACAAAAAATAGGTCAGCCCCGCCCAGTCCGTTAAATCCAAAGCCTGTATGGGCTAAGCTCGAATTGGATAGCCAACCCACATTAACAACTCTATTTGAAATCTAATTTTATAGTAATCTGATTTAGACTTTTTTGGTTTTTTCTCAAATATGATCTGTGTAAACTCTTTTATACAAGTAACTAAAAGTATATTAATCACATGTATTAACAAGTACAATTATAATCAAGTTTAGACATTTGTTATTTTCTTAAGTAAACAAACTTGAAACTACAAAAATACTATGAGACTGTGACTAAATAAAAGCACAAATTGTAAGCACTTTTTAATTTACATGAAGTTGTTTGGTCTAAATACAAGTTATACAACGACTAATAATATATAAATTGTAATTGATGAATTGTAAGCACAAAAATTATAATGCATATATTATTTCTTTTTATATTTTTGATTTGTAATAGAAATTAGCATATTCAATAAAAATAAGGCAAATGACATATGTTTGTAATTTGTCATTGACAAGTGCCTGTAAATCGCATTTTGTAAATGCGATTTATAAGTCTTTTTTTTAATGAATGTGATTTATGGATCACATTTAGAAATCGTGATGTATCGTCATGATTATTAATAAGAATAATTTTATTAGTCATATTTGGCATAGGCAATATATAATTCTTTCAAAAACTCCGATTTCAATATATTTTGTAACTTGTAAGTAACATTTGATAAAGAGTGATTTTTATAAATAATTTTCATAATTGTGATTTGCAAGTGACGTTTAACTAGTATAAATTGACACGTTTGTTAGTCGTATTTGATAATATGTTTTATAAGTCACTTTTTATAAATATGTTTTGCAAGTCATGGGACCATGATTTGTTAATCGCAATACTTAAGTTTTGCAACTTCAAATACTCAAAAACTACACTATTTTTGAAAGATACGACACAGCCCTATCAGCATTTCTGAAGAGAGTGCCATCAGCACAAGTTTTAGGAGGGTCTTGGCTTGTATTATGTATTTATTTGTCTATTCTCGTTATGTATATATTGTGTTAGCTCCATGGGTAGGACTGAATATAAGTTATTCGAATATCCAAAAATTGGTAGTTATTAAATCCGATATCCAATCCAAAATCCATAAATTTTAAAAATAAAATTCCAAGTCTAATCTATAATCCCAAAATCTAAACCAAACATCCAAAAAGTTTGGATTTTGTGTTGACCGTTATGCCCACCCCTAGTGAACTCCTGAGCATAGATTCACTGGTTTAGAGCTCCTCAAGTCTTGAATACACCTTGTTTAACAAGTTGCTGCAACTCTGAGGTGATGTGCAAGGCCCACACATGAGATAAATGACATTGCCAAGAGGCCTCATATAGATTCCGTCTTCGCGGAGCTTCTGAAGGAGAGATCTAGCATACAGAGAAGCATACCTGCATGTTTTGAGACAAAATTCAGCTTCACAAGTATTGCAAAAAGATGCAGTACAAGCAAGATAAAACCAGAACTGTCCACTTCATAGTTTTGGTGACAAATCTATATAGAAACTGATGCCGGCACTACAACAAACCGTTTCAGAAACACTTATTAGTATCAGATAATGAGTAAGATAACAACAGTCCTGCATATGGTAACTGACTAATTTTGTGATATTTCTAAGAAAGAAACTGACTTTTATGGCGTTCTTGCTAATTATATACCTGTACGTATATCAGATGTATAAACATTGATTCTTTTATGATAAATTTCAATTACTAGTTCTTTTCTTTTTTGAGGTAAAGTAATTTTATTGATACAGTAGCACAAATGATGTGTTGTTGTCGAAGCAAAACAACAAAAGTAGCAAAGTATTCCCTATCTAGTCCAGTATGGATCCTAACATCTGCAACACTAATTCAGCCTCATTTAGATTTTCCAGCTAAGCAAAACAAAAGTATACAATTAGACTTTAACTTGTTGACAGAGTCCTACACTAGTTTTTTCATTTTCGACCAGAAATTGGCCCAACAGTGTTCGCCTTTGGGAAGGCAAATAAGTCCCTCATGTAAGTTATGCATGCTATTACCAATGACTTATGCATGTCAAAAAAGCAGTCTCTAGATAGTCAGATATGTCTTAAATAAGCTTCTAAATGATTCTTAATTGGAGCTATATGTCACAGCTTATATATGGTGCACCACTTTAATATGGTATTTAAGGTAAGCATAAGAATTTCCATGTGTATCACTGCATTGACAATCAAAACGAATAAGAAAACTTCTAATTTACAAGAAAGTAGAATAGACTGCATACCCAGCATTAGAGCCTTCGGCTTGAAGTTCCAATGCACATAGAGTCCCCAACACAACCACTCTATGCACTGCTGGAAGTAAGGAAATTTGTCTCACCATGTCTAAATCCCACAGCTGCAAACATCCAAGAAATGAAGTGGGAAACACAAAAGAACATGTCAAAAACAAGATGTTGGGAATTCATCTTTTATAACAGGCCACTTTTCAATTTCTTTTACAAGGTGACCTAGCATTGCTGCAGTGTTCTCCTAATTTTTTGTTCAAATTAATCGGTGGATAAAGGTAGAAATTTGGGTCAATGTAATGACTCTGGATACTTTCTTCAGTATAATTTGAATCAATGGTACAAATAACCTATGTTACGACACAGATTCATTTACGGGTATGTGTGTAGCACGGGTGTGTGGGAGTATGCATAGTTACAACAGGGTCTTTTGCTACATTTTAGTGGCTTTTACAAAGAATCAGCACGGAGTACCCACACCTAATCAAGGCAAATGAGGGATCCATCTAATGTGGCAAAACCCAAACGGCAATTTTAAAGTCGATCAAAATCACACTTGGTGCTCTAGAGTGTGCCCCAATTTTTTTTTTTGATGACAAGGGAAACCCGTAGCCGCTACCCTTTGGTTGCGCACAGGGTAAAACCCCCACTCCTATGCAATAGCTCGCAAACCACATAGGAGAGGTAACCCACACTAGGCAAGCCCGGTGCGACGAGCTCGACCCAGAAGTCAAAACTCCTTGCTTTCGCTGGCAAGGGGTTTCGAACTTGAGACCTCCAACATGGAAGTCCCAAGCCCAAACCTGGGCCACCCCAATTTTATTTTATTTTGAATATTTTGGTATACTACACTAATATGCTAACCCAGCTTCGATAGGTTGCAAATTTATGGGATCCAATTGTTTGTGCAAAGAAATTTTAATTAGAGAAATTGCATAAATAGCCGCGCACCCCAAAAAATAGCAGGAAGATGTATTATATATACATTTACGTATATAGGTTAGCAGATGTAAATACTTTTGTCCGAGCGGCCAAATGTGTAATTTCCCCTTTTAATTATCCTAGAATATTGTGCTGAATAGTCTGAAACAAGGACATTTACATGTTTCCACCAAAACAGTCTAGGAGACAAAATCAGAGAACTGTTTACTTTATCAAGGGAGAAAACAGAAAACTGTTATTAGGGAACTTTCATAAAAATGAGGAGCGACACTGTTTTCGGGAACAGAAAGGGAATGCAACTTTTAGTAATCGTTGTTTTTATAAATGCAAATTCCCAGTGATTAAACTACAATAACATTTATCAGCCAACTGCTTTTTCACATACCTCCCTGAGCAGCATGGCTTCAGATATCAGATTATGATTTGTTTTGGAGTCCTTAAACCATTTGATTGACTTTACAGCAGCTGTACAACCCACTGCATGAGCAGTGTAAGAGTGACCGTGCAAGAGTGCCTGGAGCTGAAGCAAAGGAATGAGGTTACACCACCAATCATATGATGTTATATTTGAGTACTTGAATTGGCCAACCACGAATGAGAAGCAAAAAGGGCATTTTAGCAGATCCAACAAAGTTTTGGCTGAAACAAGTTTTTCGCTCACAGAAGCAAATACTTGACAAGAAGATGGTAAACACTGATGAATATACCTTTGAATCTCCAACAAATGCTTCAAAAACAGCTTCTGATGCTAAAGTGACAGCCAAGGGCACAATGCCACCAGTCATCAACTTGGCAAAGCAGGCTATATCTGGCTTACAGCGGATAAACTCCGTAGCAGACTGAAAAAGAAAAAGCCACAAACTGAAATTCCTAAAACCAGAGAATTGATACATCGAGTGATCTGGCTAAGAACCCAGAAAACTCATACGTCAAGTAATCTAGTAAACAAACCTCTGCTCCCAGACGCCAGAATCCTGTAAAAACCTCATCGAAAATAACAGGAATTTTTTGATTTCGGCATTCTTTAACAAGTACTCTCTGAAATAGTGGATCAACCATTTCCATTCCTCCAGCACCTTGTATCACTGCAAATAATTGCAAGTAAACCGCATTGCTACAGAAACTTCAAGAATCATTACGAATGGCATAAATTATTCTTAATTAATTGTCACCATAGACATTAAAGAAAATCATTAAGGGGTCGTTTGGTAGAGTGTATTAGAAGAAATAATGCATGCATTAGCTTTGTGTATTAGTAGTACCTTGTTTGGCAAGCATTAGTTATACACTCTATTGTATATTGAGGTGTGCATTACTAATGCATGCCAATTGCCCCTCAAACCCTTTTTTACATCTTTTCCGTCATATTTGTGGAGGGCATCTTTGTAAATAAATAATTATAAAATAAATTATGCAATACATGCTATTTTTAATAACACCAAATCAAATAATGCATGCATAAGAAATGATCTTTGCATAACTAATACACTCTATTTAGCATTATTCTTATACACCCTACAAACGACCACTAAGAATATTTTACACAATATTACTTGTTTGTTTAGTAAGTAATAATAATTGTTAGAATAGAAATAAGTATTTCCTACTTAGAATAGAAATAGGAATAGGAATAAGAATAGGAATCCTAGTTGGAAAAGGATTCCAATGTAGTGTCTATAAATAGGGTCTCAATGTAACTATTTAGATACACAATTCAATAATATTTTTCTTATATATTTCTCACATGGTATCAGAGCATTGGTGAGAACAAACAAGTCACCGTATGTCTATGTCAATTTCCGGTGACTGTTGGGTCTGATTTTGTTTATTCTTTTTTCTTTTCTGTGGGTGTTTGTGTGAAAACCAACACCACCACGAGGCTCGGAAATCCCCCGCGACCAAACCCCAGCCAAAACCACCGGAAAACATCACCCCACGCGCTCTCACGCGCCGATCGGAGGTGGTAGTTTCCGGCGAGATCTTGCTCACGCGCCGGCGCGTGAGGGATTTTCTGATCATATTTTTTTGAGAATTTTTTTTGACAGTTGGGGTCGTCCAGCCATTCCGACCAGGCCCATATTGTTTTTTGACCAGATCCGATCGCCGGAATTAGGGTTCCGGCTATTTCCAGGCTCATCAAGAAAACCTCTCCAATATTTCCCTATGTGAAATGGACAACTTTGCTCCCACCAATACAAATTCCTGCTCATATAGCAGATGGCCTCTCTGATAAAATTCTTGATCACCACCAATAATCAAGTTTTTTTTTATTGTTTCCAAGACAAATTTAGCATAATGTCTTTTGGGTGTGATGTTTTTGGTTCTAAAAATATGGGGATTGGAAGTTCTAGCCCTATAATCACTTCAGAACTTTTATTGGGAAGTTCAAACTATTTATCTTGGGCTTCCTCGGTTGAGCTGTGGTGCAAGGGTCAAGGTGTCCAAGATCACTTAACGAACAAGAC
>NW_006239531.1:69143-97161 GCF_000226075.1 Solanum tuberosum | reverse complement strand
TTGATCAGATGGAACTTGTGTGTGATAATCAAGCGGCTCTTCATATCGCATCAAATCCAGTGTTTCATGAAAGGACTAAGCACATTGAGATTGACTGTCACTTTGTCAGAGAAAAGATACTCTCGGGAGATATTGTTACGAAATTTGTGAAGTCAAATGATCAGCTTGCAGATATCTTCACCAAGTCCCTCACATGTCCTCGTATTAATTACATCTGTAACAAGCTAGGTACATATGATTTGTATGCACCAGCTTGAGGGGGAGTGTTAGAATAGAAATAAGTATTTCCTACTTAGAATAGAAATAGGAATAGGAATAAGAATAGGAATCCTAGTTGGAAAAGGATTCCAATGTAGTGTCTATAAATAGGGTCTCAATGTAACTATTTAGATACACAATTCAATAATATTTTTCTTATATATTTCTCACAATAATAATTCCATAAATTAGATTTTTTTTTATCTCATATAACCAAAAACATATGGAAAGCCTTTGCGCATGTTGTTCACCAAAAATTTCAAAAAGAAAAGTAAACCATATATGATAAAGATTATGAAAGAGAAAGATCCAAAAAAGTAAATGCATCTAGAATTATGTAAAGCATGAGTCGTGAGCAAGAAGGAAAAGATGGAGGGGCAGAAAAGACCAAAAAGAAACTTGTGCATATGTCAAAGTCTTGCCTGGTTCTATAATCAATGCTCCAGTCCGAGTAGATCCGCTTGAGTCAATAATTAGCTGTAGTGTTTTCCGTATATATGAGTGATATATATCAGCAAGATTTGAAGTGTCACGGCTTTCCTTGAATATGTTCTCGCGCAAACTGAAAGCTGAAAAGAAAACCAATGCTTAGAGTATTGAAAAACTGAAAGAAGAATATCACCAGAATTTACGCTTCACTTACTCAAATCTTCAAGACTGGGTTTAAGAGTTTCAATCTCCTGAGGAAGGCTAAGTTTCCAAACACCATCACGCATGGCAACTGTCGGTGGATCTAAAAAATGACCTCTCCCCTTATACCTGCAAATTTACAATATGTTCAATACTTCAGATTTTGCCTAAGGACAAAACTGTAAAGATATCATGGTCACCCTAACTGCCAAGACATACACAATCTGACATGGAATGTATGAGTTAAAAAAATAAAAGAGTGAAGTTCCTAGATCAAAACAGAACCCAAGAAGATTCACAGTCTGACAACATTAGGCATAGCATATTTCTTTAACCATTATGAACACCGGAAGACAGGTACAAGTTTTCTTTTTAATTTCATATACTACTAATTAAACAGCAGTATCAAATTGCTCACACAAATCAGGATGATCATCATGAGCTTCACATAACTACTTATATAGCTGTAAGTTTTGGCACTTCTTTTTGGGCACTTGATCATGTGGAATATCTTCTTTAAATAGCAGCCCAAGTAATCAGGCATGGCTCTCCTACCAAAGGATCCATTCTGCCATGCATTTCAAGTAAAGCTGGATCAGGCTGATGAATATTTTCCTATCAAGCAGATCAAGGAAAAGGTCAACTACTCCGATAAAGTTTTTGTTTGTCACCCCTCTATTTTGGAATTCCAAAAGAACCGAGTGGAAGTGTTTGCACCGATTACATCTCACCCCATACTTCACCATATGGATTATGGACAGTCAAATGTATTTCAATCTTCTCAAATAAATAATTTGAGTTTTAATCAAATTGCCAAAGCTGTTCCAAGTAACTTCTAAAACTTGAGCAGAAATACAGCACTCACTACTCAGGTCTATCTACTGACTTTGTATGATGTGCATGCTGCAAGGCAATTTGACCCATGTTCATCTTTCTCGCAGTGTGACACCACAATGGCATCATAATCTATTTTGCGCAGAAGCATCAGTTCTGCTTCAATGCTTCTATATATATTACCAGTAAAATTTGTTGATTTGGAAATGCATGATTTGTATAAATGTAAAAAGAACCCATAATAAAAATGTTTTCATCTTCTAGAGCCTTGGTAATCATGCAGAAATATTTAGTTACGCACAAAATAATTGAATTATCCTGTTTAGTTATGAGTAACTGATATCTAATGGCAATGATAATTCAATCTCCCAAAAGAAATAACAAAATTCTTTTGCAGCAATGAAAAGCTGCCGCTGAAAAAACGAAAATCTTTCACGAAGATAAGGTCATACCATGGTTGCTGGTAAAAACCAGTATAAGGTGATGGCGCCTGTGCTTCCATAGCACCCAAAGTGTCACCGTGGTAAGATCCTCTGAGTGCTAAAACCTGGTTCATGACACAGAAAGCTCCATACATAAACTAGCATTTTGCAATGCATATGATAGAGATGCTACATGCTTTGATGTCAAGTTTGTTAAAGGGAAGAAACTTGAGTACTAGGTCTTCTAGCATCTTCCAGCAGCATCTGACCTTACAAGTTACAACTAAATGTCAAGTGCCAGCCGAAAGCAAGACGGCTTAATATGGTGAAGAAAATAAAACGAGTGATTTGAAAAGCTACTTAGCTTTTGCTCAAACTTGACATTAACTGAAATGTCAGAGCTTTACAAGCACCCAATTGGAGTGGTGCATTGATCATTCCTTGTTCTCCAAGTACATTAAGTAAGTGAAGTGGCCCTTTTCAACAGTGAAAACTGATACTTTGGGACACATTTGGCCAATCAACATTATCAACTCAACAGATAAAACAAAGTGCAACTACTTGGAAGACATTAAATATTACCCACCTTTAAATCAACACGACTTTCAGCATTCTTAGCCACCAAATCATCAGAGACAATCTTGTGATCAAACAAGAACTTCCGTAGTGCCATTTTAAGAGCAATTTCAATTGCAGTAGAGCCATTATCTGAAAAGTATACTCTCGATGCCCACCCTACAAAAACAATGTTGTTAGAGAACTAATCTTCGTGCAGTCTGGAAATATTTAACATTATTTGGGTATACAAGACATGAAAAACACTATGGCACACAAGAATTGTTACAATAGCATTTCATAAGATTCAGATACAGTCTTAACTAAAAAATTTGGAGACAAATATCTAAGAAATACGAATTAGGACATTTGAAAAGGAATTCCAATATTTTCCTATCGGCACATCATGTAGAAATAGTTTTCATGGTTATGGAACAAGCATAAAGGAATGTACGATTCCAAAACATCTCAACCAATTTTCAGATTTTTCAAGCCACGGAAAAAATATAAGCATAAAAGCTAAAATCGAGGCATTACTTGCCTATATAGGTAGTATTTAACTGCTTATGTTTAGATGGTTAGAATTCTTGCCAAACAATTTGTTTTTGAAGGTAAACTTCTTGCCGAACATGTAGGAATAAAACAGATTACCGGTTGATAAAGATGTCAACACAGAACCACATGAAAAAATTGCTGCATGAACAATTAGCAACATGGTCCCTCAAAGAGCTGTAATCAAGAAAAACTACAAGAAACTCAAATAAATATAAAGATTGAATTCATGTAATACATGCTCTCTCATGGAGAAATACAAAGAGTTTCAATGATAAGTACACTGATTAGCCTCATAACTCCAGCTCGCTAATTTCACTAAGAAATAACAAGGCAAGCGAGGACAGGGTTTAACAGACAAACCTTTTCCCACGCCTTCAAGCAAAAGTTCAGCACATGCCAAAGCCGGCTCGTAAACATTTTCAGGAAACATAACATGCCCATATCTAGCAGTAGCATAACCCATATCTCGTGCAAGCTCAATCTGAAACCATCTAAAGACAAACAGAGGAAATCGAGTTATAGTCTTATATAATGCTAACAATTTAAATAACAGGGTAAAGTCTTAAAGAGAACAACGCAAAGCATATGCAAACAAATCTAGTATTTTTGCTCCAGGAGATGTCCCTCTAACTGTAAGATAATTTACCAAATAAAGCTTCATTTTTTAAATTTTTATTTTATTTTTGTGGTTTGGTTGTCGTTTTGGCAAGGAAGAACCACCTTCATTCAGCAGCATATAAGGAAAAAGTGTTACCTTTCTCAGGAATTTCGGTTTCTCTGTTTCAGAGCATAGGAAAAAAGTATTAGCAAGGTTACATAATCTAAACTATGTCCAGGCTCGTGATTTCTGCACTCTTAAGCTATCAGGAAAATCATCCTCATTAATTATCTCATTTAAGGCTCATCGGAGATGATTGCATCTATGATTGATAAGTTGGTGATAAAGGGGATAACTGTTTCAACAAATTGCCAATCATGTTCAATCATATGCATCTCCATTCCCCTTGTTCACTATTCGAACACAAGCATGCACATGCCAAAGAAAAGTTCTCGGTTATAGTGACTTGCTATAAAACAATCATCGAGGTTGGCTAAATTGCTATTAGCAAGGACATATCTACAGACTGACCTGTAAAGTAGCATCAGGTCCCTGTGTCCACCAACTTGCACATGCATCAAATTGTTGAGTGATTAAATCAACATTATTATTAACCTACAGAAAAAGCAGAAAACGAAACCAGCGTGTGAGTAGAAGGTTAACACACAGCATAAGAAAGGAATAAACAGTTTCTCTCCTGATAGAAACAGCAGATAGACGGAAGCAGTTGTAACATCAAAAAAGAAGGTGAAAAAGGATATAGAGGAAAACAAGAAGAATAACAGCAACAATAATATCACTAATATGTAGATAATTTGCAGCAGTCGAAGAGTTTTAGGACAATTATTTCTAGTACCGACTGCTGAGCATATATTTCCAAAAGTACTGTCAGAAATGAACTAGATCAATGACAAAAACAATAGCATATTCATAACTTGAGGTAACATTCACAACCTTGTGCACCGCGAAGTTTTCTCCACACCGTGAATCTATAACTGTCACATTTTCTTCTGGTACAAGTTTGTGTTGAGTAAAGGGCCACCAGAAAATATCATGTGCCTTCCTTGGCATGTTGCGTAATCTAGATGTTCTCTCCAGAAAATCTGACTGCATTATTTCTTCAAGAGAATGAAAAGTAGACAGCGCTTCTTGGAACCACTCCATCAGGTTATTTGACATCTCCTTTGGTATAGGTGGAAGAACAAGCACAGGAACCCTGTCAGCCAAGAAATGAACTTTCAGCTCTTTTTGTTTCATAATGAAAATACATGGAAACAAGATTGGGTGGTACACCCATAGATATTATTAGGGCCTAAACTGAAGCAGTAAAGATACTCATGGATAATGCCCAATTACTGGTGTTATACAATATTTTCCACTTCAAAATAAAAATTCAAGTCAATAGAAAAACAGCTAAAGGTTCACCTTCTCCGTAAGTAAGATGATAATGGACCCTCATTAACTAGGCCATGGTCTTCAAATATTACAGCAACAACATCATAACCTCGAAGTGTTAAACTTTCATAGGCTGAAATAGTTCCTGAAATACCCCCTAGCCTTCCATCACCAACAAGAATAGCTGGGAAGCGAAAAGGTCTGTAAAAGCAGAAAGCAAATAAAAAATTGGCTGTTGAGCAATAACAAGTAAAATTGTGAATCTGCCAAAACAAGAAACGAAAAGAAGCTGTTACATTTGAAACGTAAATGCAGCAGTCTCTAAAGTACTTACGTACAAGAGTAACAGATATTAATATTGTTTTCTTTGAAAGGCATCTAATTTTGGGCAATTCAATTAAACATGATTTGATAACCAATAAAGAAAGATCTTGCTTGCAGTATTATAAGGTTGAGTGTCCACCTCTGCCATTCTTATTCATCTTAGTTTTGAACAATGAACAATGTAAGTAGCATGTATCCTAAAGCTGAGCGCACATTTCTACTGTTTGTATTCAGCTTTCCATTGATCGAAGTAGTTTAGAAAACTTTGACTTTAAGAAAAATTCTCAACAAGTTCAGGTTGAAAAATCTTTCTTACTTTGCATCTTTAGTGAGCTTGTAATCATGGATTGCTACTTTAGGGGTTCAAAATAAGAGAAGATAGCTAGAAATCATGATGGTATGCTAGAAGTACTGACAGTCACATCGCCTCGTCTACAATTTTTCCTGTCAAGCAATTCCATTTGCCAACTCAATTCATCAAGTAGTAGTCACTAACATAGCGCACTTGAGGCAGAAGTTGCCTATTTATAAGAGGCATCTCACTAAATTAGTCTAGGAATAGTACTAAATACTAATGGTCACATCACTGTTAGGAATGTAAGCTGAGATTTTGACATAGATAACTAACTAGATTCTTTTTGATAACCAATTGACTAGATTCTTCGTTTGTGTCTTTGCTTACATATGTACAAGCAACTATAATATCGTCAAGTAGGCTTGACATTACAGCACTCTTAACATTAAGCTCATTATACTTTATTCAAAAAAAACATTAAGCTCATTATACAACGCTAGACAAAATGTATGTTTTCTTTTTCAAGATGAGAACAAAAGCTGTAATCTTTACATTGGAGTACCAGTAAGACTAAAATTCCGGATATATCGTTCCTAGTATATTTTCATCTACAAACCAATTGTGTATCTAAGTACCTAAAATCTACAGTTAATACTCTCGACATATAGAAAGCTAAATAATTCCAAGTAACTCGAAAAACCCACGCACCTATACAAGTCGCATTGAAGTGAACCAGATGGTCCTGGACTGGCAACACCACCAGCAGTCTCGATAACACACAAAACTTCACCTTTTTCACTTTCTGATTCACTCCCTAAGCAACCCTTCAACATCCCCAACAACTCATCATCCTCCACTCTAGCATTTTCCCTCTCCGCCACTAAATGTGGCGATAACGCCTCTTTCCACCCGTACATTGTCTTACAAACTAACTTCGAAAAACCCTTCATTTCCCAATTCTCAGACCCTTGCAACTTACTTTCCTCATACAATCCCAAATTCACAACCCCATTCCCACAGCTCATATCTTTATCCCTTTCTATTTCAAACCCGCTAACCGAAACAGCTTCTGAAGCTGAAACTGATGCTTTGAGCACATGATTCGAGGCAAAAACAGAGAATTCAGGTCGATTTTGGGAGAAAAATTCAGAATACTTAGTATAAACGAAGCGGGAATCTGAGTCCTCGGGGAACCCAGTTTGGACAGGCTTCAAGTAGAGGAATTTACGGTGTGGGGAAGAAAGGAAAGAAGTGGAAAGGCCAGCAGAGACTAAGGTTTTCCCTAAGGAAGTGTTGGCAGCCCATATGGTATAGATTGGGTGGCTGAGTGGGTATTCAATGGAGGGCAATGTTGGTCGTGAATGCGTTGAAATAAAGCGGCGTACAGAGTTCCGGGGGAGGATTCCGGCGAAAAGAGTGGTGGGTAGTGACATGGCGGAGGAGGAACCCTAGAGATTCTGTAGACTGTAGAGTGTGAGTGGAAGTGAAGGCAACGGCAAGCAGTTAAATAATTATTGTAATTTTATTACTGCGCAAACTATATTCCTCGGTGCTCGGACTCATCAAAAATGTTGACCTTGCGTACATGTGAGACAACATTTTTGAGAAATCAATCAATACATAGAAACAAAGTTTAGATGGTAAAATTATCGTCTTTACTCGATAGCTCAATATTTAACTAGTAATATTTTGGTAAACATATCATGTTTCTATCATGAAGATCTCCAAGTACGCATAGCTCACTCGCGATATCCATCAAGTTATTAAGTAATTTCATTTCATGAATACTATGCTATAAAGTGAATATTACGTGTTATTTTGATTGTTAGATTGATTAAGTTGTTTGTTTTGAAAATATAATCAACCACGAGAACAATTTTAATATTGCAATAGCTCAAAAAGACCGGAAAGCTCCACCTTCTGAGCACCCTATAGACAATGGTTGGAGATGAGTGGCAAGTACTTCAAAAAAAAATAACAAAGCACCATCAACCCTTGATTGAGATTTAGATGCTTATATTTTTGGTGTAGGCCTAAGTGACTGTCCATTTTCCTTGCACACAAATTTGTTGCACTGGTGTTGGACCCAAATCACATATTTGTCGATATTTTTGAAGAGTCGAGCTAACATAGTTTCTGAAAAAAGAAGGGAAAGATGAGAATAATGCTTTGAGTCTAACAAAGTTGATTTTCTATTCAATTTTACAGAAGTGCTAGCATCACCTTTGGCTTAAAATATATTTTGTGCTGTCATTGACTTTGTTTTATTCAAGTACCAATTAAGTCTAATTGTCAAGAAGCATACAAAATATAGAAAACAGCTGCTGCCATATGATGTAGATGATGAGGTTCAGTTTTTAAAAAATCATATCTTATAATCTGACAAAGTTCAGTTTTTTTTTTAAGATCCTATTCCTTAGACTGCCTTAATATATGTATTGTTGACTTTCTTTTGCTTATTAACCAAGAAA
Source organism: Solanum tuberosum (assembly GCF_000226075.1). Lineage (NCBI taxonomy): Eukaryota > Viridiplantae > Streptophyta > Magnoliopsida > Solanales > Solanaceae > Solanum > Solanum tuberosum. The sequence goes on along the minus strand of NW_006239531.1, from coordinate 88,824 downwards.
CATTATCTAGAGATAAGTTTAACAAATTCTATATAACAAGATCTACACAAGTAACACCAGTGAACTTGCCCAAAAAAAGTCTTTAAGAACCATGGCAGATGATCAACACAAAGATAGTTACAACAAAAGCAGTTTAGAATCTGTTGTTGTATTTGTAGTGCCATTTCCAGCACAAGGCCATCTAAACCAGCTGTTACAATTTTCATGTCTGATATCTTCATTTGGAGTTCCAGTTCATTTTATTGGTTACAAAACTCATATTCAGCAAGCTAAATCAAGAAACCTTCAAGATATGCAGCAAATTCATTTTCATGAATTCCCAACTCCACATTTTGATTCACCTCCTCCAATAATTCCAAATTCCATCATGAAATTTCCAACACATCTCCAACCATCATTTGAAGCATCTAAACAGTTACACGAACCGTTTACGAATCTCCTTCATGAATTCTCCAATAAAGTGAAGAGAATTGTGGTTATACATGATCCTCTTATGTCTTCTGTGGTTCAAGATTTTTCTAGTATTCCAAATGCTGAGTCCTATGCCTTTCATTGTATCTCAGCTTTCACTCAATTCTTTAGCTTTTGGGATGCTATTGGAAGACCTTTTCCAGTAGAGGGAATGCCAAAAAATATACCATCAATGGAAGGGTGTTTTTCCTTTGAAATCATGAACTTTATGGCCTATCAGTATGAGTTTATGCACTACAGAACAGGTGATATATTCAACTCATGCAGATTGATCGAAGGAACTTATGTCGATTTGCTAAGCAAGTTGGAGATGAATGCAAACAAGAAGCAATGGTCCATTGGACCTATACTACAAAAGGGTTCAAGCACCAGGCACAAAAGTTTGGAGTGGCTAGACAAACAAGGTCAAAATTCTGTTCTTTATATCTCTTTTGGATCATCGACTACAATGACCGATAAACAGATTCAAGAACTGGCTATGGGGCTAGAAAACAGCAAGCAGAAGTTCTTGTGGGTACTGAGAGATGCAGATAAAGGTAATGTTTTTGATGACGAAACGAGAAAAGCAAGATTACCAGAAGGGTATCAAGAAAGAACTGAAGGAACAGGTATTGTGGTAACAGATTGGGCACCACAGTTAGAAATTTTGGGACACACTTCTATCGGCGGATTTATGAGTCATTGTGGATGGAATTCATGTATGGAAAGTATGACAATGGGAGTTCCTATATTAGCTTGGCCAATGCACTCTGAACAACCATGGAATGCTACACTAATATCTGAAATTTTAGAAGTTGGCATTCAAGTGACAGAACAAGCACACCAAATGGAATTTGTTAATTCATCAACTATTGAGAATGTAGTGAACAGATTGATGGTGTCTAAAGAAGGGGAAGAGTTAAGAAGCAGGGCTGAAAAGTTGGGTAGACAAGTTTGGCAATCAAGAGATGAAGGAGGTGTTTCTCAACTAGAGCTTAGTTCTTTCATGGCTCATCTTAGCAGATAGATGATCTATGTTGCTCGTACTCTTTGAAAATGTTGGCAGGTTCATGTCGGATTTTCTAAAAGTAGTGCATTTTTAAAGAATCTGATACGGTGCTGCAACATTTTTTGGGGAGTCTGAATAAAACAGGTGTTGATGCACTAAATTTGCTTATTGTTGTATGTCTTTTTATTAGTATGGCAAAGATTGAGTGAATAAAACAAATTATATTATGCGTATTAGGATCAAACGCTTATCAAAAGCTATAACTTGATAGTAAGGTACAACTTTATTTTCTTATTCAAGTCCATCAAACGACCATAATTTGATTGCACAAGGTTCAATGCGATCATTGTGCAACTTTATCAAGGATTCAAACAGACAGAAGAACAATATCAAAGCCAACAGATAAATCTGGCTTATGTCAACCAAGAAGATAATCAAGGATTCAAGCAACAGACTCATGTTGATGCATCTCAAAACTTAAGAGATTAATGAATCTTATTTTTTTTAAATGAATTTACAGCAAGTATTCCATCTACTTCAGACAGATAATCAACTCAATGATCTCGAGCAAAAAACTGGAGGTTTACACTCTGCATCGAAAAGCCTAAATCAATGATACATTAGCCTTGCAGCCTCATTTATTCCCAAGTTGTTCAGCCACTTTCCCTAATAAAGATGCTTATATCAAGCAATAAGATCGGGCCATGGTACGTAAAATCCCATTTATCATACATCCAAGTACATCCCATTTTGTTGAGGAAAACGAGAAGAATTCAAAGGATCGACCAAAAAAAGGAAGTATCAATCTACAGTAACATAGACTCGGGACTCTCTATGTAGCCTTTGAATGCTTTGAGCCATTCTGCACCAATTGCGCCTAGACAAAAGGAAATTATTAAAGGTTAACTGTGAATTGTTTTTTAAAAAGAGGATATGAAGAACCCACTATCTAAAGTCACTCACCATCAATCACCCGGTGATCACAGCTCAATGTAACAGACATCATACTGGCAAACTTATACTGGCCTTCACTGGATCCTGGAAGCACCCTTTTCTCAGCTGTTCAAGAAGAAGCAATGATGAGCACAAGATATCCTCACTGAAACAAAACAATTCAATGAGATGCAAACTTACCAGATCCAACTGCTAGGATGGCTGATTGTGGAGGGTTAATGATGGCACAGAACTGTTTAATGCCAAAAGGCCCTCCCAAATTGCTGACGGTGAATGTCCCACCCTGTGAAATAAGAAAAAAATGAATTGAATTTCTGTCCAATGAAAAAGAAGATATTTAACTGCAATGCCCACCTCATAATCCTGTGGTTTTAAGCTGTTCTCTTTTGCTTTCTGGGCTAAGTTCTTCACTTCCTCGGAAATAGTGGATAAACCTTTCTTATCAGCATCCTGCCAACAGCACAGATTTTCCAACATGAAATATAACTGGTAGTCTGAATCAAGAAACATCCAATTATAAGCACTAGACTGGGATGAGAACAAACCCGGACGACAGGAACATAAAGACCATTGTCAGTCTGCACTGCTACATTGATATTTACATTGTGATACCTGTGTTTGCAAGAAAGAATGCACTATTAATTTACATTGCAAACTAGAGAAGTCTTCTCACTTCATGTATTTCACTTACTGACGAATGTAGTCATTGGTCCATGAACTGTTGCACTGAGGAACTTTTCGAAGAGCCAAAGCAGCAGCCTGCAATGAAGTTAATTACCCAGGTCATCTCTCTCTGAGAAAGGTCACTATAAATAACAGATGACAATATCTCTTATACATCCTGTATAATGTACTACTTCCATTCAAAAAAAGAAAAATATAAAATGACGTCGAAACAGTGGTCAAAAGACCCAAGTATCAGTTCACATTCAGACATTTGATTTCTTCAACACAAGTGTGAAATTTACATATTTAGAAACTAATATTAAAAGTACAACTGAAAGTTGAAACTCTTTGTCAATCAATTGAAACACTTTTTACAGTTAAATATATTTATTATCCAGAAAAATTTGTTCGACTTCGAAATAGTTCTAAATGTCATATATATTGTGGGACAGAGGAGCAACTGTTTTTTGACAAGGTGCAGCAATTAAGAAAGCAAGTTAGGAATTACTCAGACTTCTTATGCGAGAAATAGACGAGATTCCAGCTCCAATTTTGGCACAAAGGTCCATGCATAGTCACTCTCTCTCTGTCTTTGTTTTTTGACAAGACCTTTTCTCTCTTTTCTGGACCCTCCATGAAAATACAAAAAGAACGCTGGAATTGTCTCATTGAGATGAGATAACAAGACCATGGCTTTCTTTTCCTTTTTCCTTGTCAGGTGGTACAGTGGATCTTAATGGAGTATTTCTTACCTTTATTACAAGATCATTAACAGATAACTTCTTTCCTCCTGAAGCCTCTTGCAATGAATTGAGCCTGCTCCTCAGTCTGCGGACCAAGCAACGAGCAAGATAAATAACAGAAAAAAATAAAATTTGGCTGTTGGACAATAAAAGTAATACTCACTCTATAAGTTTGTCGACGCATGTATCAACAGTCAAATAGTAATGGGGAATGGTTTGCTTTGACAACAGCAACCTAGAAGCTGTCACCTGCACAGATTACACCAAAACTGGTATAAATAGGACAAAACCTTGTGCTTGTAAAAGAAGTGGGTAAACAAAAAGTATACCAAACACTTCATACAAGGGATAAATTGGAGATAACACGAACAAGCATCTAAAATTGACTAATTCTGGGAACATGAGGATTCATCCCCTAGAGGTGTAAATAGTACCTTTCTGATCTGTGCAACAGGAATATCCATGTAATCTAGAGATGTGTCAGCCTTGGGAGCTGCTGCAGGGGCATCCTTTCCGCGTGACGCTACATGATCAAGGGGAAAAAAAGATTATTGATTCTTCTACGACCATATCACAACTTTTTAGGGAAATCTTTCCTTCCATAAGAGAAAGAAGGAAATATGTTCAGTGACATAAAACCAACAGTAACATCAACTAGCATATAAGTATAGATGCAGACTAGGAAGAAGGTTACCAAGATAATCATCAATATCAGCTTTCACGATACGTCCCTCAGGACCTGTTCCTTTGATGTTTGTGAGAGGTATCTGTTCATGTTCATACAAATGCAGATTTACCCTCAAGGCTAAAACATGTAACCTGAATCATATTATCAAAACAAATTTAACTGAAGAAAATAAGTACATTGTGATCTTCCGCAATTTTCCTAGCTAGCGGACTAGCAAAAATGCGATCCGCCGCACTAGGTTTAGAAACTTTTGGCTGTGATGGAGTAACAGGTTTCTCGGCAACCTCTTCTTTGGGAGGAGGTGGAGAAGCAGGAGCTTTTGGTGAAGGCGTGGCATCTGATGTTGAAGGCTGGTAATCTTTAAATTTTGCAATGTCATCTTCCTCTTCAACAGTAACAGCGATCACCTACAGAATTTTCAACATTCATCAATTTTTTTATAATTAATTCTCACAATGATGTAGCTTTTGTTGGCATGTAGCTCAAGGCACAATGAAATTCACAAAGGAAAGAAATTTCTGCTAGGTCAATTATATGAGGTTAGGAGCATATTGTGATTGAACTGATGCAAATAGAGGAATTGTCAGTTTCATTATTCAGCTATCAGCTAAAGTATCAAAGGTTCAGCAAAGCGCCAGCCTAGAAACGAAGTACCAACTAGAATATAAGTCAAATGTGGGAACTAGAAGAACCAAGCATTAGAAAGTGATGTGTGATGCATCAACTATAAAGAAGCCGATCTATACAAGTACGTATAGATGTTACATCGACACAGTGGAGGTCCTGAATAAACAAGTGATACCACATGGCGTGAAGTCCAAATTATCTAACACCAAGATACAACACTCCACAATTGGTACTCTCAATTGAAATTTTTAATCATCAATACCTCTCCAACTTTGATACTGCTTGCTCCGTCTCCGTGAAGAATCTTAGCTAGATATCCTTCTTCCATGCACTCCATCTCCACTGTTGCTTTATCCTACGGGTATGAATGAGTAGTGTGAATACCAGAATCCAGAAGCTAAGACACATAAGGGAGAACTCTCCCTTAGCACATCATGATAACAGCAGCTAAAAATAATCCTACTGTTTCCACTTCACAGAGCACTTCACCAGGAGAAACTTTATCACCCTCTTTCTTTAACCATCTGGCAATATTTCCCTGCATCATAAGTATCGAACAGCTAAGGCGCTAAAACAAACATAAGTGTAAAGAAATAATGATTCTCGAAGAGATTTAGTGAGAGAAGTTATATACCTCTGTCATTGTAGGTGAAAGAGAAGGCATCCCAATCGCTTGGTGTGGAGGAAGATCTGAAACAGAGAAGATGCCAGGTTAATTTGACTCCAAAATCGAGGGTTCTCCCTCTTTGGTTCCATGTTTCCAAATTAAACCAACTAAGGATAAGAAGGATCCCTTTAGCAATTTCTTGTATAAGGTGAGGTACTATTATTCAAGATAGTATCAAGGAGGTACTGCAAAATTACAGCAAGAAAAAGAGTAACAATGACTCCAATACAATCTTTTCACCAAGGAGTTCAAACGCCTGGAAGGTGTGCTAACTTTTCTAACATGTTCTCCTTACACCATATACATACAAATAATGAAAGCATCTATATTTTACAAAAGATAAGTTCTATTTTTTCTCTTCGAAACATCTCTTACTCCTTTCTAGCCATATAGTCCATATGATGCACAATGGGCTGTTCTCCAGATCTGTTTCTGCATGCAATCAACAATATATCCATGCCAGCGTTGTATTAGACTCTTCACATCCTTGGATAACATTCAATACACTCCAAATACTCCCAGGAAAATTGCCCAAATCTGTCATGTCTGGTCACAATGTAGAAGTAAAAGATTACTGGTCTCCGCTGATCTTTCAGCGAAGAAACATCTGCTGCATATTGTCATTACTCTTCTCTGAAGAGTATCCATGCATAAATTCTTAGCTGCAAGTGCTGCTATCCATCCAAAACAAGCAATCCTGGGACGTGCTTTTGCTCTCTGGATCAATTTCCAAGGTCAATGAGCCTCCAAGTTTCTTTTGCAACTACATATATGCACTCGTAACAGTAAAAGTTCGTTTTTACTTGCCAGACAAATCTGTGAATCCCTCTTTGCAACATCCAGTAACTGGTCCCAGCAGACCCAATAATCTACTGATATCATCTACTTCCTAAATTGTATCAGTCACCCATGTTATTCAAACAATCAGCCACCATGAGAGTCATAATACAAAGCTAAACTATACAGGACTGGAAATTCATCCTTCAAACTCCCCATATCCGACCAGTTATCCATCCAAATTAACTTCTCATTTCCAATCAGCTTAACAGATTTCTGGAATTCATCCCACAATATATATGTTTCCAGATTGTCTGGGCTTTCAGTGATCCAACTTCCCATAATTAGTCATAACAACTTCCTTCCATATGTCTTCCCTGCTATCATTTAACCTCCAAAGCCATTTGCAAGGAAGATTCTTGTTCTGTGGCTTGAGGTTCTTAATGACCATTCCTCCCCCTTTTATCTTTCATAACCTCTTTCCACTTTACTAAATGATTTTTTTTCTTTCTGAGCTACCTTTGGAACCTGTTTTTTTTTCTACAATCTTTGGGATGGGGATAGTGACATTAAATATGTGGGAATACCATCCAAGACACTATTCACCAAAGCCAGTCTTCCTTCCAAAGAACAGGTACTATTTCTTCTCACAATTGCCAATGACCCCCTTGCAAATCTCTAAATTACTCCCTTTGTTTCAATTTGTTTGCCAGGTTTAGATTTGGCACAGAGTTCAAGAAAATAAAGAAAACTTTACATCCGAAAGTTGAGTTGGAAAACTATTCAACTTTACAGTTGGCAAGCGACAGACCTAAATATACAGTTGGAGAACTATTCAACTTCACATTCGAAAATTTCAGCCAGATCTTCAATGTATCAATCAGCATTTATAGAGTACAACTAAGTAGTAAATAGGGAAAATGACAATGAAAAATGACTTACTCAGTGTGCATTGACATGACGTTGTCCGATGAACCTTAACCGATAATAGGAACTAAAGTTGCAGCAACTAGATAAATGCTCACTAAAATAAAGAATGGTTTATAAGCAGTTTGGAGGAGCCCTGAGGACAGAGTTTCTAAGTAAATAGCCAAATGCTAAAATGACACTAAAAACAAGTACCTGAAGCACTGGAGAAACCCCTCCTTGAAGGCGCTTGTGATCTGACACAAAGAAGACAAATCAGAATCTGCTTTAAGAGAATGATCAAATATTATCTTCATTTTTAAAAAAAATAAAAAGGCAGTAGTAAGCCACAGAACAAACCCCGAAGACCTTCTAATGAAAGACATGCTACCGGTGGAGGTGCATGGAGCAATTGTAGTTCTCAGAGCATTTCCACATGACATCTATGGTTAGAAGCACATTAAGATAACTTTATGTAAATATTGCTGCTCGAAATTCAACAGGTAAAAGAAGGGTGACAAAGAAATAGAGGTTTAGTCACAACCCTGGGAGATACTGTTCTACAACTGTTGTTGGAGACAGCTGAACCTGAGTAGCATCTATTGAAGGACTTAGGAATGTTGTGTCTCTCTCCGGATATGAGACCAGACTGGCACCTTAAAATATCTGTAAAAGCCACACATATTTGGATAATGAAATACAAAAAAATTAAAAATATCACCAATAACAGACAATGCAAGAGCCAATAACAAGAAAAATAAGTAACCAATGACAAACATAACAATAATTAAATCTACTAACTTACCATCTCCCTTCTCCATAGAAGGCCTCATGCCATTACTAAACCAACGGACAAGAACAGCAGAGTCATGTCGTATCAAGTTCGAAGAACTCCCGATCTGCAAATAATTTGAAAGCAAGGGAAACAGAAGAAAATGAGATGAACAGGTTCTGGAACAATTCACACACATTTGGATGTTCTAAGGGAAATACCAGGTAAATGACTTAGATTTTTTATGACAGTAAATGACTTAGATTAGGCTATGGCATTTGAAAGAAATGACCTGAATTAGCTGCACCCTAAGTATATAATTGTTCTTGGTCTGTGAAGATGTGTTGTTAGGTGCTCCAATTTATTTTCTCATTGAGGTTAAAGTATATCCCTTTGTTTTCTCCTTTTTTAACACCGCGGAAGAAGATGGAATACTTATTACCTAGAAAGGAAAGACGAGGGACTGGAAAAAACAACTAAATACATATAGCAAGTATGTTCTATTTCCATGAACGAAATGGTTTGGCCAAGTTGCTTAAGATTCAGAGTGATTTCACCATATGACTAATATCAAGTAGCAAGCCATATACCAAGAGTTTAAAAGACAAAAACTGCTATCAACAAAATAAAAAGATATCTTTTTTTTGCATCCAACAGTGTGGCCTAGTAAACTGCTACAACAAAATAAAAAGTTTCTCCTTTTTGCACCCAACGGTGTGGCCTAGTAAAACTGCTACAACAAAATAAAAACATTTTCCTTTTCGCACCCAAGTGTATAGCCTAGCGTCCAATAAAGTAGGACGAGAACCATGAGGTCTCAGGTTCAAATAAATACTAGTCAATTTCTTCCAATCTCCTTAAGCCTTAGGTGCTCAGACTTGCTGGTGGAAGACAACAGGTACCTGGTGGAATAATCCAGAGGTGCAAAATGCACCTTTCATCTAAGTATGAGCACTAAACCATCTTCTGACTATCAAATTTCCAGTCATGAGAAAATGCATCCAGCTCATTCAACCTAACATCAATATAAATCACACCAACTCCAAATTCATAAAATTCATATCTCAACTACAACCACAAAATTTAAGCTCCGATTCCCAAATCTCATACAAAATCAAACATAACCAATAACAAGCCTATCTCAATGAAGAAAACAAAAACACTCATATTGACTATAAAATGCCGCACCTCCACAAGTAATTACAGATCACGTCAATCAAACAATCGTAGATTTTAGGGATTCAAAATTACATAAACAAAAAAACAAAAAAATCTGAATCTGCACCTTTTTGGAGTGACGAAGAACGTGAGTAGCATAAGTCATGATTTTTATCTTCTTCTCCGGTGAAAGGAAGCAACCGGAAAGGGGCGGCGGAAGGTGGCTTTTCGAGTACGAAATTGGGCAGACAAAAGATGCTATAAAAATGAAGGATTTTTTTTCCTTTTTTCTGTTTTTCTGTTTTATTAGTATTTAAATTTATTTTTAACAAAAATGTGTGTAGGTGGGCTACTAAGGTCAGCGATACAGCGGCTCTTAAATTTGGAAAATACACCAAACTTTTAAAAATGTGTTATAAATCGTAGGTTCGAATTATGAAAATAATCAATAATGTTTACACTAAAATAAGTTGTTTAGAGTACGATCGTTCCTTTCTCATACTTTGTATGGATGCATAATTATTTGTACACTATGTCATATATTATTTTTCATTTTAGAATTGATTTTTATAAAGTAAATAGTAATTGTAAAAATAATTATATTTGTATGAAATATATATCTATTAATACAAATATTTTAACGAAATAGGTCTTCAATGAATTATATTTTAATAATTAATATTAAAGAAAAAATTCATATATTGGGCAGGAAAGGGTTAATAGACGATTTTCTTAGTTTAATATGATTCAAATGCATATATTTAATGTTTTGTTTTCGTTAAATAGTAAAAAAAATTGTTGGATAAATTTTTCTTATGTTGTTTGGGGTTTTGGGCATAGGAAAAGGAGAAATGATAGATGTCTTAGTGAGAAGGTGTGAGAGTTGCCAATTTATAGCGAATGTCATGTGAGGTAGAGATCAATTAAAAATGTATTGAGAAAAGTTATTATATAGAAAGAAGTATTAACACATTTTAAATTTTATGTACATGATCTTAGATAGAAGTAAGAAGATCGCGAATTAAGATAGAAGATTAGTTGATTATTGTGCATTAATCAACTAACCTACAAACAAGCAAGAACAACCCAATACTATAGTGCAATAACTGAAACATGTGAAACAACAAACAATGATAGATAATATAAGCAAGCATAATATGAATAGTACAACACCAACACCAACACCAACAAGCCTACACACTTGAAAAGCAACAACACCGCTCTACTATCTACTAACCTTATACTCTATGCGGCGACATTCATATTCTCTTATTTAAGGTCATGGTTTCGGATAAATTCAATCATTTCTCCATTTTGATTCTCGTTCAATCCATAAACACTTGCAATCCCATCCCTAATTGAGACCATTCCACCGATTTCATTCACGTGAAAGTTCATATAAAAGTGATTGATTCGACTTTTTAATAGACTAATTAGTTCCGCATAAAGTTGAAAATGTGAATATTCACTATTATATTTATCATGATAAATCAAGACAAGCACAAAAACACAAACAAATAATGATACTGTATTAACCATAAACAAAAAAAAAGAAAAAAAATTAATAATATTTGAGATAATCAGATTTAGATTCTCATCATCTTCTTCTTCACAATTTTTTTTTCCAGATCTTTATAAATCAAATCCAGAATACATATAATCATACTGACAGTACAAAATTAACAAAAAAGAGAAGAAAAAAAAGAGGAAAAGGACAAAATGGATTTTAAAGAAAAAAAGGATAAAAAATTGGATTCAAGAAAATCCATGACAGATACAACCCCACTTCTTGACTCTACACATCAAAACCAGCGCCATAGCTATTACCGTTTTAATTCTTTTCCAATTTCTAACTCATTTGCTGTGGAAATGACAACTAATATCCTTCCTAGGCAGTTTCGTTCAGTGTTTCTTGGTGTGGATGTTGGTACTGGCAGTGCTCGTGCAGGTGGGGTTTTTCTCTTTTGATTGAGTATTGTGAGTTTGGTGTTTGTTGGCATGAATTAATTGTAAAGTTGGTTTTTTTAATGGGGTTTTGAGATTGGTTATGGTTAAAAAAATATGGCTTTTTTGTGTTGATGTTGACTTAATGGTGTGGATGTTGGTACTGGCAGTGCTCGTGCAAGTGGTGCTTGGGGGGGGGGGGGTTGAATGAATTCTTGCAGTATTGTGAATATGGTGCTTGTTAGAATTTAGTGTAAAGTTGTTCTCTTCCTGGAGTTTTGAGGTTGGTTATGGTGAAAAAATCACGTCTTTTGATGCTTGCAGTATTGTGATTATGGTGCTTGTTTGAATTAACTGTAAAATTGTTTTTTAATGGGGTTTTTGAGATTGGTTATGGTTAAAAAATATGGCTTTTTTGTGTTGATGTTGACTTAATGGTGTGGATGTTGGTACTGGCAGTGCTCGTGCAAGTGGTGCTTGGGGGGGGGGGGGTTGAATGAATTCTTGCAGTATTGTGAATATGGTGCTTGTTGGTGTGCATTAATTGTGAAATTGATTCTTTTATGGGGGTTTGAGGTTGGTCGTTGTGAAAAAGTCGTCTTTTGAATGCTTGTTGTATTGTGATTATGGTGCTTGTTTGAATTAACTGTAAAATTGTTTTTTTAATGGGGTTTTGAGGTTGCTTATGGTGAAAAAATCATGGCTTTTGAATGGTTGCAGTATTTTGAATATGGTGCTTGTTAGAATTTAGTGTAAAGTTGTTCTCTTCCTGGAGTTTTGAGGTTGGTTATGGTGAAAAAATCACGTCTTTTGAATGCTTGCAGTATTGTGATTATGGTGCTTGTTTGAATTAACTGTAAAGTTGGCTTTTTAATGGGGTTTTGAGGTTGCTTATGGTGAAAAAATCACGTCTTTTGAATGCTTGCAGTATTGTGATTATGGTGCTTGTTTGAATTAACTGTAAAGTTGGCTTTTTAATGGGGTTTTGAGGTTGTTTATGTCGAAAAAACTTGGCTTTTGAATGGTTGCAGTATTGTGAATATGGTGCTTGTTCGAATTAAGTGTACAGTTGATTTTTACCTGAAGTTTTGAGGTTGGCTATGGTGAAAAAATCATGGTTTTTTTGCGTTGATGTTGACTTAATGGTGTGGATGATGGAACTGGAAGTGCTTGTTTTTGAATGAATTCTTGCTGTCTCATGAATGTGGTGCTTGGTGAGTTTTGTTTTTGAGTGAAATCTTGCAGTATTATGAATATGGTGCTTGTTGGTATGAATTAATTGTGAAATTGGTTTTTTCCCTGGGGGTTTGATGTTGGTTATGTTTCTCTTTTTTTATGTTGACTCGATGATATCACTTCTCAAATGTTAAGCTTCTGTTACTATTTTCAGCACTGAGTGGTCATATGTAACTAATGTTAAGATCACAATCTAGTGCAGGTCTCTTTAATGAGGACGGGAAGCTTCTAGGTTCTGCTAGTAGTCCAATACAGATATGGAAAGACGGTGACTGTGTTGAGGTCAGATGTTGTAACTATTTTTAAATGGACATTCCTTGTTCTTGCCTTTTGTTGTTTGTCTATATGATTGATTTCTCTCAATCTCTTTTGGTCAACTTTTGTTGGTTGTGTCACGTTACAATATGTTTACTTGATAGTAATATGCTTTTAAAAGGTAGCAATGAGAAAACCATACTCTGTTTTGCTGAAGTAGTGCTTGATTTCTTCCTTCTCAGTTCTTTGTGCTTCTGATTTCATTTGTGTGGTTTGTCGAATTCAGCAATCTTCAACTGATATTTGGTTAGCGATCTGCACTGCTGTAAAAACGGCATGTGACCTCGGCAATGTTTCCAAGGAAGAAGTTAAGGGACTGGGGTTCGCTGCTACTTGTTCTCTTGGTATATACTCACTAGCTTCTGCAGTTCATCAGTCTGGCGTGTTGATTGAGGTATACATGCTGAATTACGGTAGTAAATAACATGGATGAATTGATTCCTCTATGCAGTTGCTGTTGATTCTGAGGGTGAACCTGTCACGGTTTCATGGAGTGGTGATACTAGAAGAAACATCATAGTGTGGATGGACCATAGAGCTGTAAAACAAGCTGAGAGGATCAACGCCTCTAATTCACCTGTACTACAGTATTGTGGTGGAGGCGTATCCCCCGAGATGGAGCCACCAAAGGTACATACACTAGTAGGAAGGACTGCTGCTTATGTCTTGGATCTTTTACCTAAATGAGATTTTTTATTTTTAAAGTATGTATTGGTTAGTTTAGCTGACCCCTTATGGCAACATTTCTACTAGAATGTTAATGGTAAGTTAGTCAAATATTAGTTAGTGCCACACTGAAGAGATGTTAAGTGAACGGGGTATTTCACACCTCTCATACTACTTAATGGAGTCATCTATGCATCCCAGGAATCTCTTCTCTTGTTTTCACATAGAATCAGAGCCTCTACAATTTTGATATATTCTAATTCACACCATTCACCTGGCTAGAATTTTCACTCTGTTTCTTAGTTTTATATTCTAGTCTCTGCTGGACCGTTCTGGTGGGATTGTGAGTTTTTCAGTGACTGCTCCATTTGCAGGGGCCTTTTCCCCGTTGGTAATTCTCCTGGCTAGTTCTGGTTCAGGCTCGGTGATTGTTCATTATCCTAGTGTTGTTCAAAATTATCAAACTTAAGTTTTACCAGCTTGAGTATCAAGGCATATGTTAAAATTTAGAGTTAAGTCGGTCCAAAATTTTAAAAGCATCCTTTCCTAAAAAGCATCTCAGATTTCTTTCCCTCCAAACAGTCCACCAAATGCAACCTGGTACCATCTTGACATCTTCCATCTGCTTTTTGTCTCGGAAGACTTCCTCCCCTGTTCCAACATTTCAACAATTCTAAGGAACTTTTTGGCAATATCCATCTGATATGCTGAAAGATGTTCCATATTTGTGTAGTTACTTCATAATGTAGAGCTAAATGCTTGTTAGTCTCGGCTGTCTTGCCACAAAGGTGAAATTTATCACACAATTGAATGCCAAAAGATACTTATTTCAGCTAGAAGCCTGTGAAACCTGTCTAAATAGTGTAGGGTACATTGAAAGAGTAGTTATATGCTTCCACTTTTGATGGTTGGGTGAATTTGTGGAAGTTTTCATGTGGATGACCCCTTTTATCTTGGTAGTTGCTTGGCATGAGGTGATCTGGGCAGCACTTGTTCAGTGTGTAACTTTTATGCCCCGTTCCACATCCACCTTCTTTCCTGCCACTACCCAAGAAAAAGGGTGCAGGAGTATAGAAGTAAGCAAGCAATAGAATAAGTTCTGTCCTGTAAAGAGACTGACTTAGAGGTTAGGTTGTCAGAAATTTGCTTTTCAATGTTGAATTCTTAACATGCACTTGCTTTTGTGTGCTCCTGAAGGATACTTTTGGAACCGTATGGAAAGAGTGATGTTATTGGGGATGATGACATGCATACCTTCTTACCTAGTAATGAATAAATATCAGCGATATCACCTGTACTTTCCTGCTGAATCTGATAGTCAAATAAGTATGTGATTTTTTTTTTTGATGAAGTAAGTTGAATAAGTATGTGTTGTTTGTGTGCTTGCTCTTGACATCTTTACGCTTCTTTTCTTTCTACTGTAGGAAGTCGAAAAGGAAAATTTGAAATTTCTACTTAATTACTTCCTTGATCATCACATCTTGATATGCTCTATCTACTTCTTGTTAATACAAAATTGCTTTTACAGCTCTTGTGGGTGAAGGAAAATCTCCAAGAATCCTGGTCGATGGTATTTAGGTGGATGGATCTAAGTGATTGGTTAACATACAAGTAAGAAATAGCTCCTGAACTTTAACTCTTGAAGTTTCAACAGGAAGAGGTGATGCCATCTATTCTGTTAACTTATTAGAGCAACAGGAGATGACACGAGGAGTTTATGCACCACTGTATGCAAATGGACATATCTAGGCCATGCACACATGCAGCAGATAAATGAGAAAGATTCCTGTGCTATGGAATCTTGTGGATGGGATGATGGATTCTGGGAGGAGATTGGCTTAGGTGATCTTGTTGATGGGCATCATGCTAAGATAGGTATTTTTGAAGCTTCACTTAAATTGCTAAAATGTATGATTTGAAAAAATTTCAGGGAACTGACTTTGTTGCAAACTTGTCAATCTCTATTCGTCATCTTATTTGAAGTCATGCTACAATGTGCGGCTGTTGAAAGAGTCTTTGAAAGTTGAGCAATGAGTCTCAGAAAACAGATACAGTCACCTCTCATATATTAGGGATTAGTTTGGGGATTGGTCTTCTCTCACCAAAAAAGAAGAGGAAAAATCACAAATTTGTGCATTTTTTCATGTTAGGTTGCCATCAGCATTTACTGATCCGTGTCCTGGGAAACAGTGGTAGATCTGCTTAGCATCCTATTTATTTTCTTTTTTTGTTCCATTTTCGTGTATTTCTTTTTGTTTTGTATTGTTTTCTAATTTATGTATGGATTGAGATTTATAAAACCTGCCTACTTAAAAAAAAGTATCTTTTGAACTGTTTAGGCACATTGTCGCAAAGGGTCAATATTTATTGTGTTGTTCGTATAGTGGAATATCTTTTAGTCTGAAGAACTGCTTAGTTATCTTATTCATGATTTTATAATAAACATGTGCAGGGCGAAGTGTAGCATTCCCCGGTCATGCATTGGGTTCAGGTTTAACACCACATGCTGCAAAGGTGAAGTATTTATAAAAATCACATTGCATCTTGACTATTAGCAAAAGTGAAAAGAAGCACACAATCATTCCCAATGATGCAAGCATTTGTGATTTTGACGGTTATAAGTCACCTTACTTCTTCATGCTATAATGTTACTTTACTAAGGTGCTGCTTTCTGTTTCAGGAATTGGGTTTGATGGCAGGGACACCAGTAGGTACTGCTCTGATAGATGCTCATGCTGGTGGTGTTGGTGTAATGGAAAGTGTGCTTGCATCAGATTCTGAATCTATAGGTTGTTATTATTGAATACTCTTCTGGATATGTTGAATGATCAAAATATCTTTGCTTATATTATTGACTATATTTACTTATTGACGGATTGTTCCTGCATGTTTGAAAGTTGATGAGGATGCTATAAGTAGGCGTATGGTGCTTGTATGTGGTACTTCCACATGCCACATGGCTGTATCCCGGACAAAATTATTCATACCTGGAGTCTGGGGACCTTTCTGGTCAGGTACACTTCCACTTGCAATGTACAGTTGTTCTTTCAAACCATTTTTGTTCAAATGATGTAAATGTCTCTCGGGATATGCATAGTCAAACTGACATTGTAATGCTGAAAAGCTGTAAAAGAAATGCTTATGGTTAGATATTAGGTTCTGCATTTAGTTGAAACATTAATCTTGGAGGGTTCCCATTTTTTATCTGCAAATGCTATTGCTTTTGTTACAAGCAAATGATGCTCCATCATTTTGCTCTTTGCAATATTTTCAGCGATGGTGCCCGAGTACTGGCTTACTGAAGGAGGGCAGAGTGCTACTGGTTCATTGCTAGACCATATAATTGAGAATCATGTTGCATCTCCTCATCTTGCAAATCGTGCTGCATCTCGAAGTAAGATGACCTTGATGTGGCATTTATGTAAATATGTCTGGTGCTCCTTGTCAAAGTTTTCTTGACTCCCATGCAATTTGCTTTTTGCTCTCCTTTTGTGGTGGTCTCCTGCTTAAAAGTTAAAAGTTTGTATCTTTTGCTAGGAATCTCAATATTTGACTTGTTGAATGAGATACTGGAATCAATGAAGCAAGATGAGGGGTCGCCATTTATAGCTGCATTGACTAATGATATGCATATTCTCCCTGATTTTCATGGCAACAGGTATAGTACAGTAGGATGGTTAATTTGTTTTTTTACCTTGATTGCCTACTATCTGTAAAAAATTACATGCAAAATTTCTTTCAGGTCCCCTATTGCAGATCCAAAGTCAAAAGGTATGATTTCTGGTTTAACACTTGACACTAGTGAAAAGCAGCTGGCACTTCTCTACCTTGCCACAGTACAGGGCATTGCATATGGAACCCGCCATATAGTAGAGCATTGCAATGCTAATGGACACAAGGTGAGGACTCATTTCCTGATACTACTTGTATTTAGTTAGTTTAGTGAAGAGTTTTTAAACCTGTAAAGTTTGGTATGCTTGAGCTCTCCTTATTGTTGACTTGTATAACCTTTTCTGGCTAGCATATGCATCTTTGAAATTTGAATAGACTTTGAATGTTGAAACTCAGTCATTCAAAGCAAAGATAATGTAAGCTTTTTGGTAACAGTGGTGGGAGGTTAGGATGTGTCTGAGAAAGAACCTAGATAAAGCAGTGTTTGTGTGTCTCAACGTTTCTTATTGATCACTTTGATCTTCTACAACAACAAAAAACAAAAAACCCAGTGTAATTTCATGAATGAGGTCTGGGGAGGGCAATGTGTACGTAGACCTTACCCCTACCTTGTGAAGGTGAAGAGGTTGTTTCGATAGATCCTCTGCTCAAATAAAGAAATGGAAAAGAAAGAAAAGAAAGAAAGGGAAAGCATTCCGAAGCAGTTTTGGATGCATAAAATCGAAAGTGAAGAAGACATGACAAATAGTAAGAAAACATTACATAGCATTTCACAGATAAATAATATGATAACCAAAGTGCAAGAAACAACTAATAATACTAACAGAAATTGAAGAACAAGAAACTACTAGAACAATACTAATACTACTGGTAAGAAAGTAGATGCAGATACGGTGATCCAAACTACCACCAAGCCTATCCCAGCGGAAAGTGAGACAACACTCAACTACCAACATCACTTTGATCTTCTATTTGTTGCTTTTCTTATGCTGAGAGCTTTTAACATGAAGTGTACATGCCTTCCATTTTGATACCTGAACCAATAATTACCGGATTGATTGAAATGATCGTCTTCCTTGTATTGTTTCTTTATGTCCAGATTGACACACTACTTGCCTGTGGTGGACTTGCAAAGAATCGCCTATTTGTTCAAGAGCATGCAGATATTATTGGTCTCTCTCTCTCTCTCGCTCGTTCCCTTTTTATGCTATTTATCAATGAGTTATGTGATATACATGAAGTGGATGAAAATGTAATGCATTTACTCTCTGCATAAATAGATTGCAAAAGATTAATGAGAGCTAAAATTTATTAAAATAGTTTCAATAGCTCCCAAGGTATTATAAAATGAAACTATGATATGTTTCTAGTGGGGCATTTGAAAGAAATAGATTAGTTAGTAGATTGTGTCTCACGCAACATTCCCAATCAGTTAGTCAGTTGAAGCAAATTAAAACCAAAGCTAAAACGTTATTGCGTTACCCAGTGGTTCAGGAGCTGCTAACTGGCATTTAGGTCTAGAAGAGCATCTTTCACAAATCGAACTTTTGGGTATTTGTTTAGCTATACTTGTAAAATTCATTGTCCTACCGTCCTTGTTGATGCTGGCAAAAGTAGACAAAGCTTGCTTAATATCCTCGTTGTTGATACCAATGCAAAAAATCAAAACTTGCATAATATCCTTGCTGGGTTTCCTCTAGAACAGTACAACGACTACGCCTCAGTTCCAAGCAAGTTGGGTCGGCTAAATAAAAACTCTTTGTTGCCGGTGGTCGAACCCCAGTCAGTTGGTCACCACCGTGATGGGCGGGAATACTCACCAGTATACTACAACAACTTGGTTAACTCCCCTAGAACAGTAAACAGTGAAATAGAAGGAAATAACCTGAAACAACAAGTTAGGAAGTGATAGACTTCTATGGATGGTAGTGAATCCTAAACTTACCCTCGAGCTTTCCAATTGCTGAAAAGGGTGTATTATAGATTTCAATTTATTATCTTTCAGTATCTCTGTGAAGCCTTCAACATTGGTACTGAATAATCCTAGATTTCTCCGTGTTTGGATATATTAATCAATTCCAAGCTGTATTATGTCTTGTGCAGGTTACCCTATCATTCTCCCTCGCGAAAATGAATCTGTGCTATTGGGGTCTGCTATTCTTGGTGCTGTTGCGTCAAAGAAATATCCTACTGTTCGTGACGCCATGAAGGCAATGAATGCAGCTGGTCAGGTGTGCGACTGTTTACACTATCTACTTTTTCTCACTAAAGGAGGAACCTTTTGCGACAGAACTCACGGCACTAGGGGTGTGTTTGGTATGAAGGAAAATGTTTTCCTGGAAAACAAGTTGATTTTTGATTTATTTTCTCATGTTTGGTTGGTGAGTAGAAAATATTTTTAGAAAACAAACTTAAATTTTTTTTTGGGGGG
>NW_006239531.1:30276-67652 GCF_000226075.1 Solanum tuberosum | reverse complement strand
TTTAATTTATTTCTTTTTAGGGGTGGTGGTGGGGGTGGTAGGGGGCTGGAGGGAGGGGGGTGGGATAAAAAAATTGAAGTTGAAAAATATTTTTTTAAAATAAGCTTTAAATTTACTTTTTCATCAAAATTTTTTTTTTTTTCAACAAAAAAGTTGTAATTTGAAATTGGTGGAAAGTTTTGGAAAATGTTTTCCTTGATTTTCGAAGGGAAGTCATTTTCCTTGAATTTGAGGAAAATGAGTTGATTTGTCCAGAAAATGTTTTCCTTCATACCAAACACACCCCTAGTGCCGTGAGTTCTGTTTTTACCTTTTAGAACATTCATTTATTTTTTGTCCATTCTCTCTCTCTTGCAGTTTGCTCATGCTTTTACATTTTTAACTTTTAAAATTCATTGGCTCTGACTTTACCTCTCTGTGGTTGGTCGATTTGGGCAAACTCGTCTCTTTTAGGAACTATACCAACCACACCCTGATGCAGAAATCATAGAAAATAAAAATTCCTTGTGTTTAGATCTCGTTGGGACAACAGATTAAATGTTCCGCGGAGTCTTTTACTGCATTTTCATGTTACTTGCTTAGAGAGGCTGGCTTCGTTCTTGTGTTTACTTCTTCCCGATGACCTAATGGAAAGACACCCCGTTTTCTCTCCTCCACCGCCACCCTTCTTGGTGCCATACACCAGATCTAGTAATTTTATCTTTTATCTCCACGATGGAACTAAACTTGGCTGCTACCTCTTTGAAAAATGTCTTTCCTGTTAAGGTTCATTGTGCCATATTGTTCTTATGGTTTCTCATGCGGTTGATGGCAGGTTGTTCATCCGTCTCAAGACGTGAAAGTGACGAAGTACCACGATGCCAAATACAGCATCTTCCGCGACCTTTATGAACAGCAACAGAAGCATCGCTCACTTATGGCCGAGGCTCTGTCATGAAGTTTTTTTCCTTCATTGTTGTCGCGCCTTTTGGTATACGGATTACTACAAACCATGTCATCCAGGAACGAAGGAAAACGCGATACCAGTTCCCAGTCCCCCTCCTGCATTTCTTTGAACCACATTATGTAGTGTATAAGAAGTCATTTGAAAATGTTCACCTATTCAACTATTATCACATGTACAGTTGAATTTTGTTTGACTTTGTTCATGTCATATGAAAAATTCTTTACGTTAACGGTGTATATAACTTAAACTCATTTCGAAATGATTGCAGAATTCAAAGTTAAACAAATATTACATGACAAAATTGGAAACTCACAAGAAAGATTAACACTAAAGTATTCATTCTTAGATGTGTCCATTCCTTCTGCTTGTATAACATTATACATATAAATGTGTGTAATACATACATATAACACAAATGAGAAATTCGCGCTATATTAAATCAAAGTTGAATATTCTTGGTGAAATTAAAACCATCAATATCAGTTGTTTACATCAAATCGATCTACGAATCCTTTGACTTATTAATAACATTTGATATCTTTATTTTGTTTTGTCGACACTAATGTCAATATAATGTTGGTTGGAAGTTGGTGTATTAGGAAGACTATTCTTCATCCAATTTGAGCCATTTATTTACCATTTTATAAATGATTAGACAAAAATATAAAGTATCGCGTTTCCATTTTCCTAATGAGTTAAACGTTCAAAATTGATTTCTCATACGATCACAAAGTCACTTGTTTTGTTTAAGATAACTTCAGGTATTTATCCATAATAAATATATCAAATTACCTTAAAAAAATAAATTAGACTGACTGCAAAAATAATTTTTTTTTCTCCAACTTTGATTAGAAAAAAATTAGTATTCTACACACTTACTTTCCAAGAGTAAAACGTTGGAACTTTTAACGTGTAAAGAGTATACAGTAATATTGACATTTACACTGAATTTTGTCATATTTGCTGGTTTCCTTGATTTTGACTGATTAAGGTTCACACTTTCAAAGGATTTTAAACCTTTCTCATTATTTGAAATCATTAATAATCAAGTTCCTATCTACTATAAAGTCAAATTTTTTTTTTATTTTTCATACGGTATCTGATATTCGCATTAGGATCCAACTAATTTAAATTCATGCAAAGGAAAACACTCTACCAAGATTTTTTTATCCATACCTAAAGCTCAAAATCGAGACCTTTGATTAAGGGTAGAGAAATCCTATTCTTCCCACCACATTCTTTGGCGGTATCTACTTCAAAGTTATACTCTCTCTGTCCCAATTTATAAGGTTTACTTTCCTTTTTGATCAGTTTAAAAAAAAAAGACATATTTCTATATTTAACAACAATTTAACTTTAAAATGACCATTTTACACTTAATAAAATGATTTCTAATCACACAAATATCTATCATTTATTTTAGACCACAAATTTCAAAAGTCTTTTTCTTTTTTCTAAACTCCATGTCAAATCAAACTAACTCATATAAATTAAAACGGAGGGAGTAATCTTTGGTCAAACATGAACATCTCACAACATTTTCTTAATTCCCATTGGAAAAAAAGACGACAAAAGAACATAGCAATTATTACAAATTGTTTATAAATAGCTTGATTATTATACATATTGAAATAAGTACTTTCTAGTCTCCTTTAACAATAGCATCTTCTTATTTTTGTCTGTTTGCTTGTAATTCAAAGAGTAAGTGGATTTGTTAAACCATTTGAGAAGTTGTTCTGTCTGGTTCAAATCACGAATTTCTTGAGAAAAAAAAAATCCTTGACAAGATGGAGAAAAGCTATGTTCTTTTCCTTATCTTATTAGTATTTCAAGAATCAATTTTTTCCCTATATGCAAATTCCACAAATGAAACAGACATGGAAACTTTGTTATCTTTTAAACAACTCATTACAAATAACTCTTCTTTCCTTTCCAAGAATTGGACATCAAATACTTCATTTTGCTCTTGGTTTGGTATCACTTGTAATCCACAAAACCAAAGAGTCATAGCTTTAAATCTCCCAAACATGAATCTTCAAGGCAAAATTTCACCATCAATAGCTAACTTATCCTTTCTTACTAAACTTAACTTTAGTAACAACATTTTTCAAGGCACTCTTCCTTATGAACTTGGAAATTTGCCTCTTTTGGAAGTCATTGATGTTCATAACAATCAACTAGAAGGAACTCTTCATCCTTTTGTTGGTAACATTACAAAGTTAGAGAGATTGAGGTTAGATGGAAATAGATTTAGTGGTAAAATTCCTACTGAGATTGGGAATCTAAGCCAACTTGTTGAGTTAGATTTGTCACATAATCAGTTTTCAGGTTCAATCCCTGGATTGATCTTCAGCATGTCGTCGTTACGTGCTGTGTATTTGGTTAACAATAGTCTTTCTGGTTCATTCTTGGTTGATGAAATGAAGGGTGTGATGAATCTTGAAGTTATAGACCTTAGTTATAATCGAATCATCGGTGAGATTCCTTCAAGACTTTGTCAATTCAGTAAGCTAAGAACTCTTGTTCTGTCTTACAACAATTTAACAGGTCAAATTCCGAGAAATATTGGTTGTTTATCAAGGCTTGAGAGTTTTTATATAACTCAGAATGCAATAAGTGGTACAATTCCACTTTCATTGAGTAATATTTCCACATTGCAATTTCTTGGTTGTGTGAACAACCATATAAGTGGTACAATTCCTAAAGAATTAGGAAATTTACCGAACTTGAAGATGTTGGGATTTGATTTCAATAATCTTACTGGTGTAATACCTGAATCTATCTTCAATATATCTTCTTTGGAGTACATTGCTTTCAGTGATAACGATCTCTCAGGGCGAATTCCAACCACTCTTGGACTTAAACTTCCAAACCTTAAAGGAATTTTCTTGCCTGATAATCAACTTGAAGGAGAAATCCCAATGTATATCACAAATGCTTCTAACCTTATTGAGCTAGAGTTGTCCTATAACTTGTTCACAGGCATAGTTCCAAGTGATTTGGGAAATCTACGCCAGCTCGAGTTCTTGAATCTTGGTGGTAATCAGCTTACAAATGAACCAGGACAACAAGAGCTTGGATTTTTGAACTCTTTGGTGGATTGTAGGAGGCTGCAGTTCCTGATATTGGCTAACAACCCTTTGAATGGCGTCTTGCCTGATTCGGTTAGTAATCTTTCGTCTACTATTGAAATGTTTAACATAGAGAATGGTCAGATAAATGGACAAATTCCAAGAGGAGTAGGCAATATAAGCAGCATGTTATCGCTAGTCTTGAACGGTAACCAATTGACAGGAACCATTCCACCAGAGATTGGTGAGCTAAAGCAACTTCAGAGGCTTTATCTAAGCAAAAACAAGCTACAAGGTTCAATTCCAGAGGAAATATGTGACTTGGTAAACTTGGGAGATACATTTCTACACGAAAACGAGCTCTCTGGGGCTATTCCAAGTTGCATTGGAAAACTCACTAGGCTGCAAAGGCTTTCATTTGGCTTCAATAAGTTCACCTCAAGCCTACCTTCAAGTCTATGGGAAATGGATAGCCTGATTTTTCTAAACGTGACGCGAAATTCAATACAAGGGGAACTTCCTATTGACATTGGAAAATTGAAATCTATTGAAGGTATAGATTTTTCAAGCAACCAACTTTCCGGTGTGATTCCAAGTACATTTGGAGACCTTATAGGCCTGAGGTATCTTTCACTCTCAAACAACTCGTTACGGAGTGCAATTCCTTCATCATTTGGCAGTTTGTTAAGTTTGAAGTTCTTGGATTTATCTTCAAATGAGTTATCAGGAAACATCCCAAAGTCCTTAGAAAAACTTCAGTTCCTTAATGAAATCAATCTTTCCTACAACCATTTAGAAGGTGAAATACCTTCTAGTGGTGTGTTTGCAAACTCTTCTTCTCAATCTTTTGTTGGAAATAGAGGTTTATGTGGAAAACCTATATCAGAAGTTTCTCAATGTGCTACGAATAGTGCAACGAAACGATCAAAGTCTAGAAAACATGTGCTAGTAGTTGTCATTCCTGTGATTGCATCAATTCTCCTCATATTTGTTGTTCTGTTCGTATGGATTAAGCGAAGATCAAGAAGAACAAAACTTCAAGACCATGATCAAGAGTTAACAGAAATCACAACACACCAGTTGATCACATACCGTGAACTTCAACAAGCAACGGATAGTTTCAGTGGCTCTAACATGATTGGTTCAGGAGGTTCTGGTTCTGTTTACAAGGGCATATTGGCTAACGGAACAATGGTCGCGATAAAGGTTCTAAATATGCAAAATGAGGAAGGATGCAAGAGGTTTGATACCGAATGTGAAGTGATGAGAAGCATTAAACATAGAAATCTTGTCAAGGTGATCACTACATGTTCCAATCAATACGTTAGAGCCATCATTCTCGAGTATATGCCAAATGGAAGCCTTGAAAGTTGGTTGTATGATAAGGAACATCAAGTCTTAGACATGTTTCAAAGAGTTAGCATAATGCTTGATGTTGCAATGGCATTGGAATATCTTCACTATTGTTATGATACACCTATAGTCCATTGTGACTTGAAGCCTCAAAATGTTTTATTAGATGCTGACTTGGTGGCACATGTTGGTGATTTTGGCATTTCAAAGATTTTAGGTGAAAACAACTCCATGGCACAAACTAACACATTGGGCACTATTGGCTACATTGCACCAGGTAAACAATTCTTCTCTGACTACTCTACCTTATATAAGGCATATTTTTGGTCATTCTTCTCTCTGAAAAATAGAATATTGGTCAATTAAGTTGATTTCGGTGCTACTTACTATGCCTGAATCTAACGCTAGGCTAAGTCTTGAACCTTTGAGCTGACCGTTCACTTTCTTAGTAGCAAGAGGGCTTCTCTTTGCCCCTTTATTGGTTGTATCAACTAAACTGCCCTTCCATATAGATCGTAGCAACATGAAACTATTATTAATAGATTCCTCGCTTCCTATTAATCTTGAAAAGTTCTAGCTTAGTTCTTTTTTTTTTGTTAGAATTATCTTTTTAATTAGACCGGACCCACTTTTATACTTATCCTACAAGTGCTATTGGGGACCCACTCAAAAAAAAAAAACTTGAACTTAGAAAAGTCCACCCCTTAATAGATTAGGGTAGAATCAACTGGATTTAACTTATATCTACTGATAGTATAGAATATATGTTTAATTCGTTATAACATATTAATTTCCTTTCCTTTTTGTGTTTTTAGAATATGGCTCAGAGGGAATAGTGTCCACGAGTGGTGATGTTTATAGTTATGGTATAATGTTAATAGAGATATTGACAAGAAGAAGACCAACAAATGAGTTTTTCAATGAAAACATGAACTTGAGGCAATGGGTCAGTGAATCATTTCCAAGTTCTTTGAAGACAGTTGTTGATGAAAATATTTTATTTGGAGAAAATGAGATTTTCATATTTAGTATGATGGAGTTGGCTTTGGAATGCACAAAAGAAAGACAAGAAGAGAGGGTAAATATGAAAGATGTAGTGAATAGACTTGGTAAAATTAAAGAGGACCTCTTCTTGGAAACAAAGAAGAAAAAATCTTAGGAGTAAAATTTTGTTTATTTTTAGTTTATGGTTTAGTTATTCTTTAGGGGAAGTTACATATCTGATCGCTCGATCAAAAATATTTGAAGTTACTAGCTACTTGTTATTCAATATATGCATATTGTATACACTAATTATACATATATCATATATTTATCGGCTATCTTTTTCTGCGGACAGCTAGTTATGTTAATTTATCATATTTTAGCCATTTATTGGCTAGTTATAACATATTGACTGATCCTTCCCTTTTACCAACTTTTAGTTCTTTTTACAAATTTGATGTCGATAAATTTGTGACCTAAAAGATTATTTCGACCAAGTAAATCTTCAGGGGATTTTTTTCTTTTTTCTTTTCTACTTTGTACCTATGAGATTCCTCTCCCTCAACCCGAAGCTTTGATTTTGAGTCTCGGAAACAAAGAATTAATTTTGGTTCACTAGTTAGAAAGGATTCATGATTTAAATTTTATGGATTTGAAACAATAGAATAGCGAAATCAACATTTTACTCAAATATAGAAAGAAAATACTATCTTCTAATTAATTTAAATAGAGATTCAAGAAAAACATCTATTATATAGAAAAGATGACATTATGAGTAGTTTTTCATTCACAACATTAATTAATGATATCACATTAATTAATTAATATTCTAATTTATCTTCTAACCTCCAATTCTGCAATAATGGCCAAAACAATCCTTCATGCAACCTTTCCATTGTTTGTCATCTGTACAAAATAAATATGTTAATGAATTTGAAAGAAAAAAAAGTAATAATAAGAAAGATAAAAAATAATTTCAAGATATGATCCATTACAATTTGAATAAACGAAAATGATTAATCCACTTATAGACAAATCTAAAACTTGAAGCTGATGAATTTCTACAACAATATCAAATTAAAGGTTGATTTATGCTAAGTTGCTAACGTTTCATTTTTAGGCCAATAATTAGATTTTGTCCCAATTTTCTTATAAATTGTGCAAATATAACACTTGAAAAGTTATCCTTCTAGACAACGTACCATGATCTATTGTTTCTCATAGAAAAATTTAATTTATTCAAAAGAATTTTTTTGACCGTGGTCTAAAAGGTCCATTAAATACACAAAAAACAAAAAAATAAATATAGAGTTCGAACAAAAAATACTGAACTCACATGAACCATAGCCCATACTATAGATCTGCCCCTATCATATAACCAAATAACATTTATAGCTAGTCATAAAACATAACCTCCCCAAATATTGAAAATTCTTTAAGATCTATATCAGAGAAAGAAATGACACGCCACACGTTAATCCCAAAGAGAAAATGATCTCCTGTGATCAGTTACGACTTAACTAAAAAAATATCAGACAAAGATCTCATACATTCTACTTATCGATCTTCTTAACTAAAAGAACATTCGTAACGGAACATAAAAATCTATTCAAACTCCAAAAAAATTGAAAAAAAGAATGTACCTTTGATTAAACTTGCACACTTGTCAATTGAACAACCAAGATTGCAATAATCCATTGGAGAAAAAACATTATTAAGAGAAGAAACTTGACATTCTCTTCCACATGATATATAACACCCAGGATTTTGGAAACATGCTTTAATACATTCCCTAAAACATTTTTGATCCAATTTACAATTAACAAATTGTGAATTAGAGATCAAAATGAGCATCACCATTAATTTCATAAATGAAATAATATTTGCCATATATTTTTTTTGTTAACTTGTTTGTTCTCACTTTATGTTTTTGGGTGCCCTATAATATATAGATTTGAGTCACTAATTATATGTGACTTATATAGTTGTTGTTGATCTTGCATTATATTACCACTATCTTCTTATATGGAAATTAAATTAAATGTATTTAAAATAATTGACTTTTTTTGGGTATATATCATATATATGAGAATTAAAGGATATTTATTTAAACAGTCAACATATTTGTAAGAGCATCAAATCTATTATTATTTATATATATGTGGAAATTAAAGGATATATATTTAAAACAGTTGATATATTTGGAAAAGCAATAACTTTGGTATATACATATCATCACATGATTATTTTAGGATATATATTTAAATAATTGACATATTTGTAATAAGAGCAACAAATCTGTTATATACATATTATGGAAATTAAAGGATAATTATTTAAACAGTTGACATATTTGTAAGAGCAATAAATCTATTATATAATTAATATAGATTTGAAAATATAATTATAAGATGTAGCTAGATTGAAATGATTTGATTTATTTACTTAAAGAGAAGATTAGTCATAAATTGGAGTGAGTGGTTCACAGTTTACTTAACTAGAGGTCTCGAATTTGAGTTTTACATATAAAAATATCGTCCCAATTCGCATACCGAACGAATTGATATACATAGTTTAAACTTCAAAGTCTTGCATATAAATATTTCGAATAATTTTTTAAAAATATTTTATATGAATGATAGGTGAGGCGACTATATTTAAAAAAAAATGCAACATACAAGTAAATATATAAAAGCATTTTTAAAAAATTTATAGCTTTTATTTAAATGTAACGTGAGAAATACGTATTTTCAGTAAAAAAAAAAACCCTATAATTTATTATGTAAAAATTATTTGAATTAGCAATCGACAATCATATACTATTCTTTAATTTTATATAGTCTTACTTTGAAGAAAATTACATAACATAGTAAAGTTTTGTAATTTTGTAGCATATATATACCTATACATGTGTTTGTGTATCTAAAAACTCTACACATCACTATCCACACATACAGTTGACCACATATACGTACATATACAGTTGACCCTACATACACATACATATAGTTACAAACTTACAATCAGTTATTATATTCACATTTTCAATAAGGATGAGATATTTTATGCATGTTGTTACATATATTTTATTACATTTTGAAATCTAACATTACTACATCTTCAAATATAGAAAAATCTCAATCTTTTGTTTTTGCAAAAATAGAATGTGCTATTTATGATTTTTTTTTTTGTATTTTTAATGAATTTATAACATTATAAAGAATTACGGTTAAATTAAAATTTTCATTTTATAATATTTTCTAACTTCAAAATGCCACTTCAAATTTTCTTAATTTTTTTTTTTTTTAAATATATTTTTTATTGAATATTAATCTAAATTTAGATTCTAGAAACACTTGTATTATTGAAATGTTGGCAATAGTTTCCTCTATGCTCTAATTTTTGCTATAATTGTTGGAACAATCAGTCGAGCAATTTTTCCATTGTTTGTTATTTGGACGAAGCAAATAAATACATAAAATAAATATGTAAGTAGTAAACTAAAAGGAAAATTAAATAATAATAATAATAATAAAGATAGGATGAGGAGGAAATGATCTCATACGATCAGTCATAAGCTGAATAGAAAACATCATTCTAAAAAGAACGTAGTCCTATGTTTTGTTTATCGTTTCGTTGAATTTATTTTTACCGATCTCCTATGAAAAACATTATGTACAAGACTGGACGAACATTTATAACAGGCTGTAAAAATGATATTCCCGAGATATCAAAAATTCTTTAAGATCTATTCAAATCCAAAAAAAAAGTTAGAAAAAAAATGATCTTAACCACCAATACTTGTGATAGAGTGGGAAATATTTTTTTCATTTTAAACTAAAAATCTCAATTTCGAGTCGTGAGAAGAGAGTCATCTTTGGTAATTAAGAACTCTTTACCCCAAAAAATTTAACTTTTAGCACAAATTCAAATTAATCAGAGAATCCAAAGTGAATGTACCAGACATCAGATAAATAATTTTTTTTTAAAAAAAAGAGCGAAGAAATAACCATATAAAAATCTCTTATATTTTGTTTATCGATCCCCTAGGAAAGGGGCTAAACAAACAATTGTAATGGATCAATATAAAATCGATTTCCTAACCCCAATTATGTTTATTCTTATCAATCGACCTTGCGAGTGAAAAATGCCCCATGACTCAAATAACATTTATAATAGGTCATAAAATCGATCTCACAAAACTTATATCCTTCCTTCCTAGATATATACAAGGTCGGGACAAAGTTATAGAATTTACGAACAGATCAATCTAATTATACTTTTTAGATCTACTGATCCATCATTTAATTAAAAAATAATAATTTATAACGAATCATAAAAATCATTATAATTTATTCAAAGTCCTTAAAAAAGTTGAAAAATAAATGTATACTTTTGATTAAACTTGCACATTTGTGAATTGAACAATCAAGATTGCAATTATTCAGTGGAGTACCACTACATATTTTATGACATCCTCTATAACAATATTCATCCAATTTACAATATACTAACTTTGAATTAGAGATCAAAATTTGCATCAACATAGTTGTAATCAATGAAATAATTTCAATCTTTTAAGCCATATTTTATTTTGAACTAATTTATTGTTTTATGATTTGATGATCTGATGGCGCTTCTTTAATATATATATATATATATATATATATTGAGAGAGAGAGACACATTATTGATATTACAAGTGTAAATAATCAAATTTGTCTAATTTGTTATGGAGGAGATTGCATTTAATTATTTTTTAAGAAGCATTTAGTGTATGGTACCTACTTATTTGACTAATTTGTTATGGAGGAGATTGCATTTAATTATTGTTATGGAGTAATATGATTTAACATTATAATGATCACGATTTAATTAATGTTTTAATCAACCTTTCTAATTTGATCTATTTTTAATGATTTAACATTACAAAGAATCATGATTTAATTAAAATTTTCATTTATGATATTTTCTAACTGCAAAATACCACTTCAATTTTTCTTAATTTCTTTTAGAAAAAAGGAAAAATAAATTGGGAATATTAATCTGAGTATAGAGTCAATTGAAAACATATATCATTGAAATGCTAGCCATAATTTCATAGATTAATTTATTTATTTTTACAAAAACTATAATCATAAAATAAAACTTTGAAGACTATATATATCCTCTAAGCTCTAATTTTTGCAGTAATTGTTGGAACAATCATTTATGCAACCTTTCCATTGTTTGTCATCTGCATATAAATATGTAAAATAAATGTTAGTAAAAAATCGGAGGAAAACTAAATAATAATTAAAAAAATACGACAAGGAGGAAATGATCTCATACGATCCGTTCTAAGCTGAATAGAAAAAATATATTCTATGAACATACTCTGATATTTTATCTTACGATCGATAAGAAGAGCACCACATGACTCCAAGAATATTTGTTGTAATGCACCATAAATTAAAATCTATCTCTACCAGGTATTGAGAATCCTTAAGATCTATTTAAGATTGAAAGATCGTTGAAAATAATATATGATTTTAACCATCAATAGTTGTGGTAGAGTAGTAAATATTACTCCATCTCTAATTAAAGTTCTTGAGTTCGAACCCTGAGAATGAAGTCTTAACCCCCCAAAAGTGAGACTTTCCGACACAGATCTGATCTCCTATGAAAGGATCATATGGCTAAATAAACATTTGTAATGGATCGACAACATAAAACCGATCTCTTAATCGTACCCTAGACATTGAGTTTATTCTTAATCGATCTTGTGGCATAAAAAACACATGACCCGAATAAAATTTATATTAAATCATAAAATCGATCTAACAAAACCCTAAATCAACAACAACAACATACATAAACATTTGTGTAATTTCACAAGTGAGAATCTGAGAAGGATGAGATATACGTAGACCTTATCTTTATCTTTATTATGATAGAGACCTGTTTTTCGATAGATCCCCGATTCTTAAAAAAGGTAATCAAAGCTAAAAAAATCCCTAGAAGAAGTTGAAAATAAGAAGAGGAAGATACCTTTGATTAAACTTGCACATTTGTTAATTGAACAATCAAGATTGCAATAGTTCAATATTTGACTAGCATCCTCACATGTTTTTTCACAAACTAAATAACAATCAGGTTTTTGACCTTGGCATCCTCTAATACACTCCTTAAAACAATATTCATCCAATTTACTATATACTAATTTTGAATTAGAGATCAAAATTAGCATCACCATAATTGTCATCAATGGAATAATTTCATTCTTTTTAGCCATATTTTTTTTGGAACTAACTTATTGTGTTGTGATTTGATGAACTGATGGTGCTTCTTATATATACATAATATAATTAATACATATAGATAGAGATAGATTATTAATAATGCAAGAGTAATGTTTAACTAGTTACAATATATGAATTATGCATATATGTGTTGTACTTTGTATTTTAATAGTTGTACTTCACTTTGGTAGCATTAAAGTTGCTCTTACAATGTTGACTTTACATAATTAATTTTGTTTGCTAAAATGAATATTACATTAAATATTTTTTTCCCAAGAAGCAAAGGAGAACATTACCGTAATCTCTCTAATAAAGGTGACTCCGTAATAAGGGGGACTCAAACCCGAGACCTTTGTTAAGGTTTGAAAGAGTACTTACCACTCCATCACGATCCTCCTACTACAAGACATTTTCAAGAGCTTTCAAAAGTTTTTCGTATGAAGTTTAACTGGTCAATAAGAGGGGGTACTTTCAATGAGAAGAATATCATAGAGCCAGGGGTGGAATCACCTTGTTGGTAGCGTCCTGGATTATATTTAATTGTCAATAGTATCGATGTCCTTAAATTATGTGAAGTGAATAAAATATCCTTCATATAGTTTGGCCTAAAACTGTCCTTGCCGTCAATATTTTGGTCTAACAAGAGCAATTTTAGACTAAAGTATTAACGGTAAAAACATTTCTGGATCAAACAATAAACATAGAACATTTTTATTCATTTCACATACTTTAAGGATATCTTTAACCTTTTTCAATTAATCTTTATTGAACTTGTAAAAAACTTGGCTCACGTATGTGAGAAATGGGCCTAAGGCAAACGTGACATCTATTTTTAAAAAAAAATGATTTAACACTATAACGAATCACGATTTAATTATTATTTTCATCCACTTCTCTTAGTTTCTTTTTACTAAATTTGTAAAAAGACTAATATCAAAAGTGTACTTAGTAACTTAATAATAAAAACCTAAAAAATAAATCTATGAATTTTTTCTTTCTTTTTTAATTATAGTGTATCCCTCTACTTTGAAATATAATTATATGTCTCATTATTGTATATTTATGACCAACAAGAGGAATCATATTCTCTTAGTATATGATAGGCACAAAAACACAAAACACACATCATAAAAGTATAAAAATGAAACCACTTTAGACAAACACATCACATAAATGATAATACATACTTCAATAATTAAAGTTTTTCTTTTGGAATGTCTGGGCATTATTCGAACGTTATTAGCATTTTTAAATTTAAAAATTAATATATATAGTTTGATAGTTATGTAAAAAAAATGTTGTAAGTGAAATAATAATTAATAATTTAAATTATTTAAAAGGTATAGAAAAAAAATCACGATCATTTTTTTTTGTTGGAAAAAGGTTTGAAAAATACTCCAACTTTGGCCGAAATTGCTGTTACGATACCAAACTTTATGGAAGACCTTTTATCCCCTGCACTATTTAATAGTATATTTTAGAGGTATATATGTGCCCCGTGGACACATTACTATTTAAAATGATGCAATATTTATGATGTCCACGTAGACACATATATACCTTTAAAATACACTATTAAATAGTACAGAGGTATGTAAAAGGTCATTTCCAAAGTTTGGTATCGTAACAACAATTTCGGTCAAAATTAAAGTATTTTTCAGACCCTTTTCTCTTCTTCTTTTTGCTTGACTTACTAAATTCGAATATTGTCACATAAATTGAGATAGATCTGACGGACTATATTGACTTGTATTAAGATATGCACTAGCATGTCACACGAGAAGCATTATCAATTGACATTTGACACAACTATATGTGAGTTTGATTAAGTCGGTGGATTAAAAGTAATGGATAAGTATAAAATATTAAAAACACTTTTAAGTATTGAAATTGGTTTAATTTTATCAATAAACAATTGTTTTTGAATAAGTATGTTGAAGGTGATGTACTATATAAACATTTCCAAATATTCGGTTAGGAGTGCTACCTATGAATAGATCCTGCAATACTTAATTTTATTTACTTTCTCCGTCTCATTTTATGTGGCAATATTTGACCGGGCACGGAGTTTAAGAAATAAATGAAAACTTTAAAATGTTTATCAAATTGCCCTTTAAAAAGTAGACTCTTTTTTCTCTCTCCTCATAAATATATTGGAGTATTATTTTAAGATTAAGTGGGACCAGCAAAGATAAAAGAGGAATTGTACCTTTATAAACTTACCATATAAGGAAATGTGACATTTTTTTTTGGACTGACCAAAAAGAAAATGGTGCCACATAAAATGGGACAGAGGGAGTAATTGAGACTCTAATACGAGTTTTAAAGACCAAATGAGAAACAAAAAAAAAAGTGAAATACAAATATTAAAACACATAGTACAACTACAAGATATTTTTACATAGTAATACACATATATCAATAAAATATAGAGGATATATATAGTCTTCAAAGCTTTGTTTATTTTTTATGTTAATGCTTCATATTGATTGTCTATTTGGCTTAGTATTCCCAATTTGTTTTGCTTTTCATTTACAAATTTTTTTAAGAAAAGTTATTATTATTCGCTTTTAAGTTTAGATTCACACGAATTTGTCTTTCAAGTGGTATCATATTGATGCTTAAAAACACATGTACCATGTGAATTTTGATGGTATCTTATAAAGTTTAGGGTTTAAGTCATATACGATATCTTAAAGTTGTCCGCATATTTCAGTTAGATATCTTAACTGGGGTCAGTACCTATTGAACACTTTAATCTTGACAAATTTATATCTATAAAACACAAAATTAAAATATGTTGAAAGACAGAAGTGTGTGTGTCTCAAACACAAATATATAGCAGATAGACCAATAAAATGATGACACATGGCAATTAGATAAATTTCTTTTTTTTTTTAAAAAACAAGTTATTTTCAATCAACACACCCCCGCCCCTACCCCTCTTCTTCTTTTTCATCAAAATTTGCTGCCATTTCAAAGCTTTTCACCCATTTTGATTTTAATTTCTTTTATCTAAATAAAAATAACGAGTTTTGCTGAAAAATAATCAACTCATATTATTTTTATAAAAAAAATGGAGCTTTACTGGAATATTTGAGATTTTGATCTATATAATAATAACTTTAAAAAATGAGGTAAAAACAAAAGAAGAATAAAAAAGGGTGAGAGAAAGAGAGGTAGACGTACTTAGAGCCTAGAGGATGGTTGCAGTGAAGAATAGGGGTGTGCAAAAACCGATTTAACCAATAAATCGAATCGAAAAAAATACTATTGATTTATTGATATTGGGTTATTGAGCTAATAGTTTTTAAACGGTTTTGTAAAAAAAATTATTGGGTTATTGGTTCGGTTTCCTATTTTATGATTTTTGTTAATGGTTAAACGATTGTTACTTTCACACTTTTTCCTTTGAATGTGTCTAGTGTCTAAACTTGCAAGAAAAATGATTGTTACTTTTATGATTATTACTTTCATGCCAAATGCTGAAAAAATCATATGGTTTATATGAATTTTTTTTTATCGTGTATATAATATCTATGAGTATTTTCTTATTGGTTAAACCGAAAACCGAATCATTAAGTACCATAAACCGATTAACCAAAAACCGATAAGAAATATGTTATTGGTTTGGTTATCGGTTTGACGTATTTACAAACCGAAAACTGATAAACCGAACCAATAACACATAAAATCAAACCGAACCGACCAATGCGCACAGTAGTGAAGAAGAAGACAGGGCCTTTTCATTTTATTTTTGTTATTATTTTAAAAAAAAATTAAGTATATAAGTTGGAAAACAAAAAAAAGAAAAAAATATGATTATTAATTGCTATACGCGCTCAAGGAGTGTGGAACACACTTTTTTTGCCCTGTCAACATTTTATGTCTCGAATGATTTTTGAATAAATAAGGTGTTCAATAGGTATAAGCCCTAATTGAAGTGTTCAAGTGAAATCTGCGGACAACTTTAAGCGGCCGTAGATGACTTAAGCCTAAAGTTTATATTCTTTTTCCATTTCGAAATGAGATTCATCTAAAATATAATATCCACCTCATTTTTAGAAATTTGTCAATTTAGAAATCTGTCAATCTTGCTTGAATTGTCCTTATCAACCCGTCTTTCATCATAAACGTCACAAAATGCTTAATAAAAATTACACGAATAAAAAATTGAATTTATTAATATTTGAAGGATTAAAAGTGCTAATAGCCCTAAAAAGAAAGAATGTTAAATGTTTGTTTGAAGCACTTTTTGTTTTTTCAAAAAATAGAATCTCAATTGAAGACAACTTTTGTTGTACTTTCTTAAAGAAAATTCCCAAAAAAGTTAAAAAACATATTCACCAAATTTATTTTGGACCCTCCATAGTGCCTATGTTAGTTATTCCTTTTCTCTAATTTTTCAGTCCCTATTCGATAATAATTTTTAATAAAGTCTCAATGTAACGTTAGATATTCATATTAAAACTTTGATTAATTTGATTGTTCACTATATAAAGTCATTTAAGCCACAAAAATAGTAATATTCAAAATTCAAATTTGAAATTTTTAGCAGTATTGATCGTGTTTATTCCTTCATTACATACATATAATACAACTTTTTATTCAGTGTATAATATTCATATTGAAATTTCAAATTTTTTTTTATCTAACGTTGAATACTCGTATAGAACCTTTAATTAATCTAATTATCTATTGGGCAAACTGAGTATTTTAAAAAATAATCTTTGATAAAAAAATTTATACGCTCAAAATGCCAAATAGTTATTGCCTCTATTTCATATTAGTTGATCAATTTTCTTTTTACACGCAATATTAAGAAATCATAAATAAGAAATAATTTTACTAAATCACCCTTAAAAACTATTCAAGAATTTTACAAACAAATATGAACACTTTGAAAAGAATTATTGGCAAGGGTAATATAGGAAAAATTTAATTAATGATTTCATGATTTAGTAAGGTAATCAACTAATAGTATGAGATAACTACTTTTAGTAAGATGATCAACTGATATGAGACAGAAGGAGTATTATTTAGTAACAGAAGCTAACCGCTATAAGTTCATTCTTTGGATCTCACTTCAGCAAAGGAACTCGAACTCAAGACCTCCATAATTAATTATTTTTAAGCATAGAACTCGAACCTGAAACCTCTCCTAATTGGTTGTTTTTAACATAGAAACTCAAACTCAAAACTTCACATAATTGATTATTTTTAGCATAGAAACTTAAACATGAAACCTCTCCTAGTTGGTTATTTTCATCATAGAAACTCGAACTTGAGACCTCTCATGATTGATTGTTTTTAGCATGGAACTCGAACCTGAAACCTCTCCTAATTGGTTATTTTCAACATAGAAGCTCAAACTCGAAACCTCACATGATTAATTGTTTTTAGCATAGAAACTCGAACCTGAATCCTCTCCTAGCTGGTTATTTTCAACATAGAAACTTGAGCTCGAGACCTTTCTTGATTGATTGTTTTAGCATTGTACTCAAACCTGAATCCTCTCCCTAATTGGTTATTTTCAACATAGAAACTCAAACTCGAAATCTCACATAATTGATTGTTTTTAGCGCGAAAACTCGAACCTGAATCCTCTCCTAGATGGTTATTTTGAACATAGTTCAAACTTGAGCTCGGAACCTCTCCCAATTGATTGTTTTTAGCATAGGAACTCGAACCTGAAACCTCTGTTAATTGGTTATTTTCAATATAGAAATTCAAACTCAAACCTTTCCTAATTAATTATTCTAGCATAGAAACTCAAACACAATGTCAATACCTCTCCCAATTGATTATTTTCAACATAGAAATTCAAACCCGAGACCTCTCAGTATTTTTGGTCGTGTTTATTCCTTCATCCCTTACATATATGACATAGCAAGTGAAGAGTATATACCTAAATCAAAGATAAATTGATGCCTCGATTCCATGTACTCAAAATTTGCCAAGTGTCCTTCTACCTGGCATCACCCCACCCCCTAAACACCCCCACCCTACCACCCCACCAATTTACACAGAGCAAAGCATCAATCTTCTCAGCCATGGCGCCTTCATCTTCTCTCATTTCTCTCTAATTGCTAGATTCCATACCTATAGCCTTATGCTTTCAATTTCCACAAGCTTTTATGGTAACAAATAACTAGTTTTTAATTTGTTTCTATATCTATTTGTTATTTTTGTGGGATTTTTGGGTACTTAGTCATTAAAGATTCGATTTTTAGAGTCTTTTATAGGAGATTTAATACACGAAAGCTTGAATTTTGGTGGGTTTTTTCTGGAATTGGAAGATTCTTGAAAAGTTGGAAGCTTTGGTTGAAATCAGAATTCAAGAATGGCATTTTCTTTATAAGGTAATTTTACTGTTTTTTCATGTTTATTTGATTCATTTAGTTAATGGGGTGTGAGGTTGTTGAATTGTTTGTTTAATATTTGGAGCTTTTTTGGATTGTTTGAGCTGAAAGTTTGGATTTTTTTGGGTTTTGGGAATGAATCGTTTGAGTTATATATGAAGTATCTTGTGAATTTATTTGGTACTGATGTGTAATGCTCATTTGGGTTTTTGATTTATTGCTAAATAGGGTTTGCAGAGTTTTGATTTGTTGGCTTAGTATTTGATGTGTTCTTGGATTGACTTGAGCTGAAGATTGGTGATTTTTATCTGTTGAATTCTGTTTAGTTTTATTTTGTTGGGAGAATTCTTGAATTTGAAGTATTTGGTGAATATTTCTAGGCTATTGATGATTCTTGGTGGACATGGTTGTTAACTTGCTCGAATTTTCAAGTAGCTGAATTTGGGTGTTTTTGAGGTGTGATTTTTGGAGTATTATGAGTTCTGATACTAACTCAGAACGTTCGGATTCTGACTGCTAAGTGAGAGAGCAGCAAGCTTTGTAACACTCCATGGATAGTCCCACAATGACCAACCCTGGTTCGGTTTCTAGTTCTAACGATGATACATCACGTGTTAAGTTTTTGTGTAGTTTCTCTGGAAGTATATTGCCCAGGCCACAGGATGGGAAGCTTCGGTATGTGGGTGGTGAGACAAGAATAGTGTGTGTTCCGCGTGATATTTCTTATGAGGAACTCATGGCTAAAATGAGGGAGATCTATGAGGGGGCAATGGTACTGAAGTATCAGCAGCCTGATGAGGATCTTGATGCTCTTGTCTCTGTAGTGAATGACGATGATGTGGTCAATATGATGGAGGAATACGATAAGTTGGATTCTGGTGATGGATTTACTAGGCTGAGGATCTTTCTGTTTTTGCACCCTGATCAAGATGGATCCTTGCATTTCTGTGATGGGGATGAGAGGGAAAATGAGAGAAGGTATGTGGATGCTTTGAATAGCCTTAATGAATCCCCAGATTACAGAACGGGACAACATAATGAATTTCAGGTTACAGGTCCATTAGATGATCTCCATGGTGCAGAGCAGTGCTTTAGTCAGATGACTCTTGATGGTAGTCTCCATAATTTGAGGAGTAACGAAGTGCCTATACCTCAGGTCAATTTGCGTCACCTTACAATACCACATTTGGGTATAGCTCAGCCCCAACAATCAGTTAATCAGAGGTATAATGAAATGGAGGCCCCGTGGAGTCCAGCATACTATTCTCCTAGACAGCCGGGATACCTTGATCCACGGCCATTATCAGAGTTTCCTAATTCTCCTTCTTCGTCGCGGTACTATTCTCCATACCCTGAATTTCAAGAGAGAAATTTTGATAGATTGCCTGAAGAGTACAGTCGTCTTCAGGTTAATCATCCATCCCTATATGATCACCAGCCTCAATATACAGATAACGCACTATTATTTCCGAATGGACCTGTAGTAGACAAGGCTGGCTTTCCAGGCAACATCCTTCATGGTGCTACTGCATTCGAGGGGAACAGTATATGTGAGCATTGCCGAATGACTTTTCAGCGCAATCAGCCTCATCCTGATTCCTCTTGGAGGCCTGGAGAACATTCCCTTCTCGATACAGGAAATGGATTCCACCAGGTTGCAAACCCTTGTGCTGAGTGCCCACCAAAAAGAGAAATGTTCCCAGTGACTACAGATGCCAGTTTGCACCACTCATACTACCCTGTGGAACAAAATGATCTTCGCAGTCGCCAGGGCGACATTCATAGTCATGAAAGAGGATGGAACGTGCAGCATCAACCAAATGCTCGAGTTGAGGAACCACAAATCCATGCGTCTGGAGCTGGTAGCAATTTGGTTGATGGCCATCAGGTCCTGGGACAAGGTCTTAATAATGAAGACCTTCGTCACATTCGAACTGGACGGGATCCTGGTAGTCAGGTATATCATGATCAGGTGGTAGGCACGGGATCTCAGATTCATCTTCCCTCTATGGAAGATCGTGGAGTTCGCTATGGAAATTCACCTTATGCTTATGG
Source organism: Solanum tuberosum (assembly GCF_000226075.1). Classification (NCBI taxonomy): domain Eukaryota; kingdom Viridiplantae; phylum Streptophyta; class Magnoliopsida; order Solanales; family Solanaceae; genus Solanum; species Solanum tuberosum. Next base: position 46,600 of record NW_006239531.1, on the reverse strand, counting down.
ACCAGATACGGCATACCAGGTTCCTCAAGCAAATATGCCTGCACATTCTTTGTGGAGGAATATCCAAAACCCAAGTCATGGAGGTCCTTCTTACGAGGTTGGTAATTCACCACAGCTGGTCAATGGTTCTGCTAGTCCTGGATTTGTCAGGGGCATAATGGAAAATATCCCTAGGTTGCAATCTGGGATGGAAAACCAAAATGCTTGGCTTGATTCTTCACAGAAAAATATGGTCTTTGATGGTTTTTCTATTCCTGAATATTCTCTTGCACCATCCCAAAACTTGATCTCAAATGCTCACAACCAGGGAAATCAGCCCATGCATACTGTGGAAGCTATTCAGGCCCCAGGTGGCATGCAGACTATTGCAACTCTGCAGGATCCGGTGTTAAAATCTGATTCTGGACCTTTCTTTGGTGATAGGCCAGCTACGTTGAGTAGGTCTGGAATAAGGTTAACTGCTGATATATGTGCGAGCGAGAAGGAGAGTATTATTCGCCAGGAAGGGGAACAACTATGTCCTTCAGGTTTGGTGGAAGTCTCTAATATATGCAGCAGCAGTCCAACCAAATCATTAATGGACACAATTCCACTTAACCCTGTATCTCTTGTGACTACTTGCCCGGAAAATGCTGTAAAAGAAGGTGTTTCTGCAGATACAGGGACTATTGATGCTTGCGTAACTTATAAGAACGAGAAGCCGCAAAAGGATCAGCTGACTTCCTTATCTGATGAGATTCCTTCTGCGGAAAAGGTAGCATCACTAAGTGTCAAGGATGCAAAAGCCGAAGTCCAAGAAACTGCTGATTCCACTCATGAGCATGACACTGCTAAAGTGGCGCATGAGAATGATGCTGAGTTAGCTGTGAGGGTTATGATATTATTATTATTATCAGTGCATCATGCATGTTTTAAAAGACATTATTCTGTATGTAATACAATCTGTTGATTTACAGGATGACCAAGGGGGATTGGAATTTGATTCAGACAATGACAATGTTAATGACTCCAAGATTGAGTCAACAAAGGCCGAGGAAGAAGCTATCGAGAAGGGATTGCAGGTTCTTAAAATCACTTTATTTTGCCTCCTCTTCCCTCACTGTTCTGAAACACTTCAATTCACATTGCAACTGTGATTCTTCTAGGATTATGGGGAAGACTTTTCTAGATAAATCTTAGCTGCTTCTTAGATTTTCCTGAGGAAATTGTACAGAAAAACCTTCTGCATTTATTTGTTTATGTTCTATTCATTTTTAGTGAATACTTTGTCAGGTTTTGTTTGTTTTGTACATCTTATTGGAATAAAACTATATGCATTGCTTTGGTACAGACAATCAAGAATGAAGATCTCGAGGAGATCCGGGAGTTGGGTTCTGGGACATATGGATCAGTTTTTCATGGAAAGTGGAAGGGGTCAGATGTCGCTATAAAGAGAATCAAAGCCAGTTGCTTTTCTGGTAGGCCATCTGATAGGGAACGTCTGGTATGTCCATAATATATACATATATTATTTTTTTCCTCAAAACTTCTTGTCTGTAATTCTGTTCCAAATGTGGAATATAGTTGTTTGCACTAGATATTGCACTTGTTTCCGGGTGATAAGATGCTCAGGAGCTACCAAGGAGTAGTAATATTTTAGAACAGGCAATAAACCAAGTTCCTTTAAGGGTGGATGAGTGCCTGTGAAAATAGATAAAGTTACTGCGAGTTGTGAGACAAATCTAATTTTACTACAATTTTCTAAATTGTCTGTAATTTAAGAAAGTAATCTTTGACTCGGAGGTCTTAAAGCACACTGACGTCTGATCTAAAGAATATTCCCCCAGGTGAATCAAATTTTGGCTTAGGCAGTGAACTGTGAAGACATTCCTGTTCCGTGAACTATATCAATATGTAGTAGGTAGCACTGATTTCAACTGTCACTAAGTTATATTACAGTGAACTATGACACTTTCCCTCTTTATTTTCTGCTTTAAGATGACCGCTTTTTCATATCATATTTATTTTGAATGTCTACACAGTAAAAACATAAAGATCCATTATTATCCTAAACAAAGGCGAGGAAGAATAAGCCATTTTGGTAGTTGTTATCCGGAATGTAGGGCTTTTGAGGAATGCCTTTACACTCATCATACTTTCTTGCATTTTTTTACTGTATCCTAGTATTAGGTAGATATTGTCAGTGTTGACAGGAAAAAGCCAGTTCTAACCTGTACACCTTCTAATCAGAAGTTTTGAACACTACTTTAGCCATTTTCTACCCAAATTAGGAAGAAAATAAGAGGAAGAAGTTGAAAAGAGGGACGTAAATGACATTGGCCAAGTGTGGTCAAAATTTGTATTACCACTTCTACTTGTGACTTTGAGTTCTTATGGTGAAAATTAATTTGAAGCTACCCTTTGCTTATAGTGCCTCTTTGTTCCATTCTGTCTTTATTCTCCAAAATTAGTCTAGATTTTGTAGCCGATCGTAATGGCCTCTTCTATTCATTAGATTGCAGATTTCTGGAGGGAAGCTCTGACATTGAGTTCACTGCACCATCCAAATGTTGTTTCTTTTTACGGTGTAGTTCGTGATGGACCAGATGGATCTTTAGCAACTGTTACAGAATTCATGGTCAATGGATCATTGAAACAGTTCTTGCAGAAAAAGGACAGGTACTTTTTGCTTTTCAGATATCTAGAAGGTATCATTCTGAATTGGATTTATTGTTTTCCTACTTAATTTAAAGGACATTATCAATATTTCTAGATAGTCTAAATCCCCAACATATCTTTGCTAACAAAAAAATTTAACAGGACTATTGATCGTCGTAAAAGGCTTATTATTGCCATGGATGCTGCTTTTGGTATGGAGTATCTGCATGGAAAAAACATTGTTCACTTTGATCTAAAATGTGAGAATCTGTTGGTAAATATGCGGGATCCACATCGACCCGTCTGCAAGGTATGATGAATGCTCATATACTCATATTTGATAGGCAATATCCTTGAGCACCACATCCTAGTTGTTTAGATATTTCAGTATCATTATACAACAACATATCCTGTGTAGTTCCTCTAGTGAGGTCTGGAGTGGAGAGGGTAGTGTGTACACAGACCTTAACCCTACCGTGGGAGCTAGATAGTCTTTTTTCGATAGATAGACCATTGGCTCAACAAAGTAACAGGATGTGAAGAAACCAAGACAGAATACTACACAAGGCATGACAAAGCATTCTGAAAAAGGAACAGTAACTTTGACAAAATAATTCGATGAACGAATTACAAGGGACAATATATAGTAAATGAAATCAAAGGAACAAGAACCTACAAGAGTAATACTACGACTACTGGTATAGAAGGATAAGCAAGACTACACTCAACTACCCACTAACCTACAAGAACCTATTTTCAGTACCATTATCTGAAGCTAAAAAGACATTTAGATTTGTTGAGCTCAGTAAAGCTGTAGCTCTCGTACTGTATTGGATCTGTAGTTCCTGACACAACATTTCTTTACCTTTAGATTGGTGATCTTGGCCTATCAAAGGTGAAACAACACACCTTGGTCTCAGGAGGTGTTCGTGGCACTTTACCCTGGATGGCACCAGAGCTCCTAAGTGGAAAAACTAAGGTGACAGAGAAGGTAATGTCTTGTCTTTAGATGTGGAAGTCATCTTTTAGTGTGTGCTCTTTCATGAAGTGATCATTATATTTTCTGTGATGCAGATTGATGTTTATTCTTTTGGAATTGTTATGTGGGAGTTGCTCACTGGTGATGAACCATATGCAGATATGCATTGTGCTTCAATAATAGGTATGTGCCCATTTCTTAATACATGTTTTTTCTTTTCACCTTGTTTGCTAGAGAAATCAATCTCCCTCTACTTGCTTGTATCAGTTTGAGACTTCCCTACCCTTTCTGTAAAACAAATGCTTTTGGCGAATCACCGCCCCAAAAAGGAATTAAAAAAGAATTAGACAAGTTTCAGAAATATAGCAGGAAAGTTTTATGAGTATGCTCAAACTGCTATTGGAATTGTTATGTAGAAAACCTCGGTTACCTCAAGTAAAAGAGGTTATATACAGAAGTATCAGGTGTGTTTTGATGGAGAAAACCTCTGTTACTTGAGGGATTACTCATGTTTTTTTCTTTCAATGATATATAGGAGGAATTGTTAACAATACACTGCGTCCCCAAATTCCGACATGGTGTGATCCCGAATGGAAAGCGCTAATGGAGAGTTGTTGGGGACCTGATCCTGCAGAGAGGCCATCATTCTCAGAAATCTCTCAGAAATTGAGAACTATGGCAGCGGCAATGAATGTCAAATGATACTGTTTCAGGACGTGCCATACTCGCTCCTTCCAATATAGTCATTTACATATTGACCGATAAAGATAAAAATAAATGGTATCCCGTGTTTTCGCTTCAAAGTTGTTATCGCTATAATAAACTTATATATGTTTTCCCGTCCGATGACTTCATATGCCTATTTATATTATGAAGCCATTGCAACTCGGACGTTCTAGCAGCCTATTTACTGTGATCTCGAAGCAGATTAGTACGTTTATCTATCTTCTTCATCCAGGAAGTTATTTTCTGGAAAAGACCGCCGGGGTTGGCTGGTATTTCAACTTTGTGAAGGTCAGTATATGTTAACGTGCTATTGCAGTTCATTCAGATATTGGTTTTTGTTGTTTCAGATATCTGTTGGAACTGGTAAAGGCAGTTGTACATAGATTAATGACAATTTATACATCTGAAGTTATATGAATTTTCAATTTCTGTATCACATTAACATCCACCTGAATTTTTTTGTGTAATTTAGTCTCTTGAGGAGCTATAAATACTTTCTATCAGTATAATTTATCTTGATATAACATGTTACGTCGTGATTATATAAATATATTTTACGATGTTGGTGCATAGATGCGAATCTCTTTAGTATGTCGTGCTTTATATTTGTCACACCCTAAATCTGAAGAATCGAACATGCATCCGATGCTATATGATTTACAGGGCATTACAGTATTTCTTGCATACATGTGTATGTGATGCAGTAGGTCAATAACCTACAAAGTTTCATGTCTCAGAGTTGGATCAAAGTGGACAATACCTTAATAGTTGAGCTTCGATTTGTTGCATAGTTTTTTCGATTATGGCTTGTTAAGGCGATTCATTTATATGGAGTACTAATAGTCCTTCGTGTTCTATCTTTCGTGTTCTATCTCTACTCTTTCAAATTTATCAAAAAAGCACGTCTCCGTTTCAAGCTAGTAAAAAATTTCAATTCGTATTGATTTATCAAAAATCTCTTTTTTCTCTAATTGAAATATCCTTAAAGATATCATCCAAAAGAGAAGGGAAGGGGCCTATGTATTTGCATGACCCCTGCAGATTTCACCCTATCTATACCCGGAGCCACTCCCCTAGCGGTCCTGCCACCACGCCGCAGAACGGGAGTATCATAGGATTTGAAATTCGATGAATAATGAGTCTGTCTGTCTATCCTTCTTCATCGGTTCATTTGTCTGTCTATCCTTCTTCATCGGTTCATCCTAATACCATCATATATAATAGATTTGAACTCGTGACATCAGAGGCGTATTCAGGATTTATAGATAATGGGTGCACTATTACAAAAAGGTGGATCTAATACATAAATTTGATCGGTTAGATTCTTTTTACTGAAAACCATTAAAATTTTAAAATCATAGGTCCAAAATTAACTTTTATTTATTCAAACCAGTTACAAAATCTTAGAAAGAAAACTAAAACAAGATAGATAAAAGATCCAAATTTCTAACCTCACCTAGAGAGGTGCACCCAATCATCATTGTACTACATTATATGATACTTCGAGTCTGAGTTCACACATCTATATTTAAATATTTTAAAAAAATATAACACTACTATATATGATTTCGGGAGGGGACCATGGGTTCACGTGAACCCGGTGACCCCCTCCTGTATACGCCCCTGCGTGACATGCGCCTTCTTCACATATCACATACTATTGTAGAAGGATACCAAAAATCTCTCTTTTATACAAGCTAACTAAAACTTTTGTATCAAAAGTATACGTTAATGATTGTCCTCTTACCTTTGCTACTAACTCTCTTTTATGTGTTTTTCTATCTTATTGTTTAGCATTTTAAGGATATAATCCCTTTATCTAACCTAAAAAAAGATGCATAAAACTAAACATAAAGTTATTAACAACACTTAATTTGCCCACACTTTATGATATTTTGTAAAAATATACACAAAAAAGATTGATACTATTGTCCCAATCTACCAAACCAACCTAATTAGACAAGCTAGTGTTTGTATAAACACCTAGTTGACTTAATTCCCTTATTTTTCATATATTATTTTATTTTATTAGTTTCTTGATATTTGCATGGACCAATTAGATTAAAAAGAGAATTTTAATTAAAAAAATATTATAAATAGTGAAATCAAAGGTCAAATTCCATTACATCATCATTAATTCTACTTGTTGCTCTTTCTAGAAAGTAAGAAACTGCATTTTTATTTTTATTTTTAAAACTTTTTTTGTGTACCTAATACACGGCATTGTACTTTTCAATAGAAAGTCAAATTCTTGTACATGCTCATTTTGACTTGTCATATGTCAATTGAAAAATATTTAGAGTAAAACAGTAAAAAAAATAATTAAAAAATAAAGGGTCATTTGCCCCCTATTTTGTGATAATTTTTAATTTATGTCCTTGTGATAGAATAGCTTTTTGTGTAGGATATAAATTTATATTTTCATATCATAATGTCCTTCGACATATGGTTGAACGTGACTTTAATTTCTAAAGAACATATTCTGTTAATAAACAACAAAAATAAAAGATTACTCCATTTAATTTAAAGAGCAAAACATATGATTTTATGAAGTATATTACCACATTCGTTTGACTTTTAACAATGTAACCATATTGTGAATATTGGGATAGAGAAACAAACAATTAATAATATCGACGGAACCAAGGTTTTTACTTATGAAATTCAAACTATGAACATACAAAACATACAAAGAAGTTAAGGAGATTCATCATATTTATTATACTGTATAAAAATATTAATTTTGAGTTTGTATATGCAGTGTAAGGTTTTCGTGAAGAGGGCCGGATAAACTTCCTTGCACCTCGCTACCTCTCCTCATGTGTGATTGAATGAATGAGATTCCTCTATGCTTAGTTGAAGGTTTCAGGTTCGAGCTTCTTTCTAATAGAGCACATTTTCTTTTAAAATAGAGCACATTTTCTTTTAAAATACACCATACGCTACTCAGATTTGATCAATTAATTAGGTCAATAAAATTTCAAATACGAGATATTTTGTGATAACTTAATTATAAAGTGATCAAAGAGATAAGGCCAAGTAAATTTCCTTGGATGCCACATTATGATATAATTCATTATGGGTTTGTTAAAATGAGGGGTTGACAATGGTTACATAAGAGTTAAAAAATTGAAGGATTAGGAATACTCAAATTATGCTAAGCTATTTTTTATTCTTTTATATAGTATTATCCAACAAAAAGTGCATGAAGTGATAATAACACTTATATTAATTTATGATTGCACATTAATTATTGTTGAAGAAAAACAAAAGTCATTAAAGGTCTCCTTCAAAGAATATTTGGTTATAGATTGTATAGAAAATTAATTATTTTAAAAGTTTAATTATGTGTATCAAGAGTCCACATATTAGGGCATATTTGTCAACCCTATTGTAATTAAGGCCATATAATATATTTTTTCTGAGTCCTAGGTCTATATACAATACCTTATAATATTTAAATTAAATTAATTAATTTCCCTTAATTCCCTAATGTCTCTTTCATTAATCTCTGTCTTGTGGGTGATCATAGTATCATAATTTAATTATATAACTTGAAATAATAGTCATAATCTACTTTATTATATGAACGTTACGTTATTCATATATATGAACATCGTTAAGTGGATAAAAATATGAAACTTATTAATATAGTTCTATTTTCATATAGGTTCAACGAAACTCAACAACTTGGGGTGTAAATGAATGATTTTAAATTGAAAATTAATTATTTGAACACTAATATAAGTTCAAAAGCACTTTTTCTAAATTAAAAAAAAAAAAACCTTTCTACTCACCCTCTTATTCTACACTATTTGCAGATTCATATTATGATTTTTCCCAATTTTCTTTCACACAAAATTAATAAAAACTACACCTTTTAGCCTTAGGTAGCTTATGATAATTGAGATTCCATAAGTCAAAAGACACATACTTAGCATAAAAAATTAAAACTAATCAATCACTTGTACTATATGAGAGATTAATTAGGAAAATGAATAAATATTGTGGGGTTGTTTTGGTAGACAAAAAAGGTATTGTGTCCTAGCTAGATATTAATTAGGTGCATCAAGATCAACATGACTTGTGGTGTAGTGGTAAGACTGCTTTACCCTTAATCAGAGGTCTCGAGTTCGAGCCTTGGGGTATGTTGAAAATCTTGTTATGGGAGCGCCACTCCTAAATGGGCCCTGTAGTGCGAGATTCAAATTTAATTAAAGCTCCAATATGGACTCCAGACACCGAGCAAGGAAAAAAAATTAAGTGTATAAAGTAAAAGTCAAATTAAGCTAACACCAATGATGCAACATTATTATTTTTGGTGTTTAGCCAACAACCAGCCAGACTTATCTTGTTATATTATCAATAATACTAAAAGCTATTGATGATATGATATTTTCACCATTTTTTGGTACTTGTCACCATATATATATATATATATATATAGTCTTGTTATATATATATATATAGTCTATTTCGTATAGAAAATATTAAGTTCAGTTAAATCCATAATTAAGCATATATTTGCTAATTGCCAAGCTAGATATTTTCTATATCTCAATTTATGTATCATACTTTCCATTATAATATGTCCCAAAATGAATCATGTGTCATATTTCTTTATTTAGAAAAAAAAAATAACTTTGAACTTTCTATTTTACTTTCAATGAGATGATTTATAGACACGCAAATGTTTATGACTAATTTCATATCACAAAATTCAAAGAGTCTTTCTTCTTCTTCTTCTTCTTTTCTTAAACTTTGCATTCAGTCAAACACCATTATATAAATTGGAAAAAAAGAATAATAAATTTAAAAAGTTTACCAAATAACCGTTCACCAATTCAATCACTTGAACTAAAAATAGTTGCCGAAGATATAACATATGTATGTATAGTCCATATTAATTTATGTATAATCATGTATATACTTTATATATCAGTATAACTATTAATGTATAATCATGTATATACTTTATATATCAATATAATTACTAGAAAAAGTAAACGATAAATCCGACCAACTATTTAATCATGTAAAGAGATCCATATTAATTTAGGTACATAAAGTAAAGTCAATTAAGCTAGCACCAATGATACCACATTATATTATATATTTAGGTAAATATGTTTAGCCAACATAGAGCCATACTTATCTTGTTATAATTATAATTTTTTAATATAATAATTATTTATAAGACAAGTGTTGATGATGCATGAAAATTGATTGATGTTTAGTGTCAATGGAGAGAGAGAGATTCTTGTTTATAAATAAAGACAAACAGAAACATGTTTTCTTGTTCCTAAAGATCTGACTCAATTTGATTACTAATTAATTAATTTATTAAAACACCTTTAGAAATTTTGTTAGTTTTCTTCTTGTTATTTCTATGCAAGTGAGGTTCTTTGGACCTCTTTTTCCTCTAATAATCTTTTTAATATACAAAACAAATGTTTTTATTAGGACATAATATAATATAATGTAGTAGAGGGACCAAGGTCAATGAAGTTCTAATATTCTCTCTCTGAAAAAAAAACTTTGATTTTTCTTAGAATAAATATTCATTTATTTGTTTTCTTACATTTTCTCAGAGTGGAAGAGATAAAGTCTTCGTATATTCTATAATCTTTAAAATGAGCGGAGCCATGCCTTAGGCGCAAAGAGTGGTCCATTTCAAACTCTTCGCTGAAAATTATATATGTGGTATACAATGGTTAAATTTTAGCTATTAATTGTTATGATGTGTATATGTAATTTTGAAACATTCTTAACACAACTAAAAAAAACTTTGCACACTCTTTATCAAATTTCTGACTGCATCACTACATGCTCCCCAAACTCTATTTATAGTATTACGTATCGTGGGTACGTATGTTATTATTGTTATTATATTGATGGTGTATAATGCTAAAAAAATGTGAATTTATAGATGGAAATTTTCCGAGGGATGTATGTCGAAAATATGAGATTTTTGACATAATATAAGTCGAAAAAGCCTAAGACGAAAATCGCGTTTTTAGTAGTGGTAAGTTGGTTAAAAGGTAGTTAGAGGTAATCTATTGAACAAATCGATTAACAATCTAAAACAATGATCAGTAACATGTTAAATTACACTGACAATATTTAAAATTTATTATATACGCATATAACATATTATCAAGAGATAATTCCATGTTCTTGATTGAAAACCCTAGCCAAGTTGTTTCAAATAGGGTGTCTAAAAGCAACAAATAATTAATGTAAATTATCGTTAATGCCGTAATTAGCGACTTAACTGGTTGATATATATGAGAAGATGTTATTAATTTATTGTATTAAAGAAGACTTATAAGGTACGTTTATATGATGGGGCTGAATAGAAAATGACTATTACACTATTTCTTTTTATTTTATTAAATATAATAATTCATCACGATTTTGTACTAATCAACTTATTTGAAAATTAGAGTTTAGTTTATAGCCCAATTTTATGTAAATGCATATCGTTCACTTACCTAGTTCTTCCTTTGTTTACCGTTAATACACTTATCGTAATATTTATTGTTGCTATATTATTTTGTTTTCTCCATTATTTTCAACATGACCTTTTACCATCATATTTCCTTTTTCAAATCTGATATGTAATATATATGTTATGGTTTTATGAGCCGAGAGTCTTTCGAAAATATTTTTTCTACCCTCACAAAATATAGGGATAAAGTCTGTGACTTTGCGTACACACCATCCTCTCCCGACCCCACCTATGAAATTACATTGGGTATATATGTATTGTTGTGTTAGAAATATTTCGGCATGTATAGAAATCTACTAACCGACTTTGGTTCGCAAGAACAATCGGTCCATCAAACAATAATATCATCATATTCAGTGTAATTTCACAAGTGAAATCTGTCGAAGGTAGAATGTACACACACCTTACTACTATCTTAATTTATGTGTGGAAAAATTGTCTTTGATAGACACTCGACTCGATAGAAAAGAAAATGAATATTAATAAATTGTCAATATATGCATGTTGGCCGACATAAAATGTCTATCAAGTAATTAGAGTCCAAATAGTTTTACCCACATAAATATGTCGCTCCATCTCAATTTATTTCACTTTTTTTTTTCATTATTGTTTAAGCAATTTTTCATCAAATTCCCAAACAAATCATTTACTCTCAAATTTAAAGGGGTTTATAATGTCCCAAATAGTTTCACCTATTCTCTTAAGGTTTTGGAATATAGATTGAATGCTCAAATTCTTTCACATAATATCAGAGTCAATTTTTTGTAAACTTCACTCAATTTAGTCCATCGAGCCACTATCCGAAAAAATAATACACTTATCCCTCTCGAAAGGATTTTCAAAGAGGTTTATAATAGCCTAAGTCATTTCCGTCATTACTTTCGATTGAATGCTCAAATACTTTTATAAATGAAGGAACAAAGAGTGAAACATGATCTAAACATGATACTGCATATCTATGTTATTATTCGAGCTCTTCAAGAATATTTTTATTAGATCATCGAAATTTTTTATTACTCGTAGAATATTCGACACGCACACAATGATATTTTTGAAGAATTCGATGAGCATAAGTAAATATAAAAAATGTTAGGGCACCGTTGGCGACAAACTAAAAGGATGGAGCCTTCTTTAGAATTTCATCCACATAATAAAATAACATATAATGAGAAAAAGATACACAATTTTAATATTATATTTTGAGAGAAATTTGCAATAGTAAGTTGTCATGTTATTAATAAAATAATATTAGTAGTAAGCTAATCCAAAAATGACAGATAAAACCCTAGAGAAATGAGAAGACTTTTTTGGTTTTTCAAAAGTATGACATCAATGATCATCCACTCTTTTTCTACCTATAAAATCAAGTCTTCTCTTCCCAAAATATTTCAACCCAACAATTATCACAAAATATTTCAAGTATTAACAAAGAATTTTGGAATCAAAAATATCATTTGAAGCAACAATTTTTTTTTTTTAAAAAAAAATATGGGGAGAGCTCCATGTTGTGACAAAGCAAATGTGAAAAAAGGGCCATGGTCACCAGAAGAAGATGCAACACTAAAGGCATATATTGAAGAAAATGGCACTGGTAACAATTGGATTGCTCTTCCCCAAAAAATAGGTATCAAATTCTTCTATTTGTCTCTCTATGTATCGATTGTTTCGATCGAAAAATACCTTTAAAATAATTTTTTTAGGGCTTAAGAAAGACTATAAGGAAACTTGTTTTGGAACTGAGACGTATATAGTTGTTGTTGTCGTAGGGCATAAGTAAGACACATGGAAATTTATTAGAATTTAAACCTTAATTATTGAGAGTTTTTCAAGACTACTTTGATTGATGATTTTCTAAAAAAATATTGTTTTTATGGCTTAACAAAGACCTACAAATAATCCTTTGAAACTTGTTTGGGATTGAGACGTATTAGTTGTTGTTAGGGCTTAAGACACATGCAAATTTCATAAAATTTTAAACCTTAATTATTGGGTGTTTTTTTTTTTTTGGACTAATTTGATTAATTGATGATGTTTAAAAGATATTTTTTTAATTTTAGGGCTTAAGAAAAACCTAAAAATCCTCGAAAACTTGTTTGTAACTGAGACGTTGTTATTGTTGTTGTAGGGCTTAAGAGATGTGGGAAGAGTTGCAGGCTAAGATGGTTGAATTACTTAAGACCTAATATTAAACATGGTGGGTTTACTGAAGAAGAAGACAATATCATTTGTAGCCTCTATATTAGTATTGGCAGCAGGTAATATCTTTATCTCTTTCTTTCATTTCATAGATAAACACAAAACAATAACAACAAAAAGTAATGGAAATCCAACTAAATTACTTTGTCCTTTAGTTCTTGTTGTTAAGAGATAATTGTTATGAATTAATTTCTCTCTTCTCTATATTCATGTTTCTTGCTCATGATCCTCATGGTTTAACTTTGTTTTAGACGGTGACAATCATCTCATCTGAAAGCGTGATTAACCTATCAGAGTAAACAAATTTTTATTTACCTAATTATATTATGTCGCGGAACAAGCTTTATCTGATTATGTCTGAAACCCTTTGTTTAAGTCTGCGATCATCTCATATGAAAAGTTTAGGTTGATAGAGAGATCATATTATTAGTTCTCTGCTTAGACCTTTTTTTCATGTTGCTTGATGATGATCCAAATTACTTTCTCAGGGTTTAACTTTGTTTAATTCTGTGACGACCATCTTATCTGAAAGTATGATTAAGCTGTTAGAGAGAGCATCATTATGATTATTTAATTATATTATGAATCGGAACGAACTTAATCTGATTGTGTTAAAAACCTTTTTTTGTGAAAACTTTAGGTGGTCTATAATAGCTGCACAACTTCCTGGAAGAACAGACAATGATATCAAGAATTACTGGAACACTAGACTAAAGAAGAAGCTTCTTGGAAAAAGAAAACAATCTCAAATGAATAGATTATTGCTTGCTAATGGTGGCCAAGATCTTAAGGACATAAATGGATTAGAAGAAAATCCATTATTACAAAACCTAAGCAACTCGGCTCTAGAAAGGCTTCAACTTCATATGCAACTTCAAACCCTACAAAACCCTCTTTCTTTCTATAATAATCCATCACTTTGGCCTAAGTTAACCCCTCTCCAACAAAAAATGATCCAAACCCTACAAGCTAATGGCTTAAATGAGAATCAATCACCCCTTTACACACCGATAAACCCTAGTGAAAACCATCCTCATGAACTAAGGCAAAAAGTTGGGATCAATGAATTTGCTAGTACTAATTTCAAGATGAATGATCAAGTGGAAAAAAGTAGTACAATTAATGACTTTAACAACAATCAAAAAAATGTTCTTGACACAAACATAGGACAAGAAAACAAGAAAGAGGTCCAAATTCAGGGCATTCAGGGTTTCACTCAGCTGGAGATTGATAACCTAATTCTCAACAACAAGGGATCAATAGGCCTAAACATGCATTCAGAGAATCAACAAATAGGTTCCGAATTCGATTGTTTTAAAGAGATGGATGATGGATCAAGGGACAATATGGCATGGTGGTCTAATGATTTTGATACAAATACAGCTTCTTCATCAAATTCTTGGGGTTCATCCTCAAATATTCTTCAGAATTCTCATGAAGGAATGTATCAAGATTATGCACTAGGGTATAATTTGCAATAATAGATATATAATTATGAGGGTGTAGAGAGGTAATATTTGATAAATATTGCAAGGGGGAAATAGGGAAAGCTTGTGAGTAAATTAATTAAATGTTGTAAATTTTTTTGTGTGAATAATGCTTTCTCTTTGTCATCTAGCTAGCCAAATAACTTGTATGACATGACTGTCAATTACTTTTTTGTTTTGTGTTATCTTAATGTAAAACATATAGTAATATTATGCATCTGAAGTTCATTTTGAGAGTTAACATATTCAATTCACGAATCAAAAACCTATCTCCACAACTAGCTCGAGTTTAAATATGTATATTATACACTTAGTTGTGGAACATTCTAAGTATTTACTTTAAGCTAAGACTCGTTCTTGTATATATATCTCCTTACTTTTATAGTAGCAGTTGTTGTCTGGTTAGCAACAAAGCTAGAAATTTCGTTATGTATGGAAAATAATATTTAACATATAAATAGTATAATCCTCTATCTATATATTATAATTATATGTGTATATATGTGTGTATTCAGACTTGAAATTGAATTATTCTTCCAAAGACTACAAGACAAAACCAACCAAATTTCCACCCAATGAACGTGAGTTACAACTTTAATGTATGTGAATTTGTTTTCCAATTATTTTTTTTTTGGAAGGATTTAATTTCTTAAACAAGGGAGAAACAAAAGAGAGATGAGTTATTACCAAATCTGTGGTGGCATGGACGAAATTCCTTTTCATTCTTAACAAGTAGATAATATGTCGTCTTTTGAGTCTAGGAAATGGAGAGACCTCCGATGGAAAACTCTCTCCATCCTAACAATGTCTTTTGCACTGCAAATTTGAATTTGTTGGTATAATAAATTTTGAATATTTGATATGAATATAGTGGATATTTCTTCATTGACTCATTGTATTTTAACCTACATTACAATATTTTATAAATAACGTCTACTGGTCATTTTTCGATTACGTCATTGAAGAATAGTCACTTTTCTTGAATTTCAAATTCCATAGAAAAAAAAATTCTTGAATTTTTCAAATACAATAGCTAAATATTGTTATTTGTGAATTTTACCTGTATATAAGTTGGTATTCTTTTCTAGGCCCATATCCTATTAGTAAGCTGGGTAACGTTTTACTCAATTGATGGGCTTAAATTAGTTCATTGATAGGGTCATTTGCACTTTTGTCAAATAGTCTTTAATTTATGGAAATTTATCTCTTTCATAATAAGTTTTTTTTTTTCGAAGTATAAATTTATATCTTTCATAGATTTCACAAGTTATGTCCGAATATGACATCAGTTTCTAAAAAACTTATGATCCATTGTTAAAGAGAAATGTGATAATCAAAGACCAACCGTATATGTATTACAAAAAAACTCATTAAACAAGAATACATAGTTGATTATGAACGCAGTAAATCAAATGAATTGTCATATAATTTCATACTAGAATTCATAAAATATGAAATCAAGGATGATTTGACATCGTCAAAATTCTTTATACTAACGATATATATCACTTAAAATCAAAATGTAATTGATGTTTTTTCTTGGGAGATTACAAAAATAAAAAGAATGTGAAACTTGTTATTTTCTTACCAAATTTGTTATGGAATATTAATGTGTAACAGCTAGTGTACTATTCAGCATTTCTTAATTAAAATTGATTAATATCTAACCACTTGGATAATTATTCAATTCATCATTGTAGAAGTATCAAGAATCACGTTTTTCTCCTCATTATATTTTTAAAACTCAAAATTTAAATATATATATATATATATATAGAGAGAGAGAGA
>NW_006239531.1:4116-28876 GCF_000226075.1 Solanum tuberosum | reverse complement strand
TATATATTTAAATTTTCACATCAAAATTACTCACAAACCAAAATATTTTTATATTTTTAATTTTTCACACTAAATTAAAGTTGTCCCACTTGAAGATTTTTCCTCATGTTTCATCCTTCATCAAGCTATGGAAAAAAATTATGGCTAATTTTTGTGTTTTTGCTTCTCTTCCCCTTCACAACTTCATGTATGTAATTCTTCACGTTATATCACTATATTTCTCTTGTTTTAATTAATTGATTGTATTTTTTTTGTCTTCTTGTTATTTGAGTTTTTGCTTTTTGAATTTCTGCGTAGGGTTTGATATCTATACTAGAGTTTGATTAATTTAAATTTGTTTCGTGTAACACTTGTTAAAAAGAAAGAGCTCTCTATCATCTTTTGCTTTCACTTTATAGAGCTTGTTTGATGACGCTACTACAAATTTAAAATTCTTCTTTTTTTATAAAATAAAATGAAGTGCTTATTTTGGACAATTAAGGTGTTTAATTTGTTCAAAATTCTGAGTGGGAAGTTGGAGTTTTGGATTAAAGGTACTTTGAATGAAATATATGATAAAATATTTTTTAAAATAAGCAGATTTTATAAATTTGGTCAAACATGCGCAGTTTCTATAGACGTTACAATATTGGGTGGCATGATGAAAGAAGTATCTCAAAATTTAGATGGAACATTGATTTACATTTGAATTTAATTTTTATATACTGCCACTATAAATAATTTAATTCCTTCTAGGAATTTTTAAGACTATTCATGACAAATATAGTCTTCTTTTTCTATATTCAGAGTTGGAAGAGTGAGTGATTTGAGTAATGAATATTTGATTCTTTTTTTTTTTAAATATAGAATTGATTCACACCAATTCTATATATTTTTCATAGCATAACGACTAAACATAAATTAGAATTTGAAAATAAAATCAAATATAAGAATTGCAGTGGAATGAATATAATTCTTTCACCATTAATCCACAATTTTGATTGGAGCGTTTTTTCCTTAAATGAACCTAAAAGATCGAATTAGTCAGGACCTCAATATGTATATCAGATATGAGTGTGAAACCAAATAAAATATAAATTTGATAATGAAAAGTTTCAATTGCCCTTTTAACTTCTTGTTGTTATTCTACTTACTTGTTTTTTTTTTTTTTTTTTTTTTTTTTTTTTTTGTAGGTGGGCTTGACTATACAAGAAAATGTTGTCCATCAGATATACAAATATACCAAGGCCCATCAGGATTTAATGGTCTTCATATACCTCAATATACAGTCCAAATTGTGAATGAAGCATCAACTATTGATGGAGTATTTGATGTTCAAATACATTGTGGTGAATTTGCTTCTACAGATTTTATTGAACCATCAGTTTTTAGAAGAATTGGTGATTGTGGAATTTGTCTCTTGAAAAATGGTAGTAGGATTCTACCTGGAGAAGTGATTTCGTTTGTGTATTCTAATATTCTTCCTTATGATTTATCTGTTATTCAAGTTAAGTGTTGAGTATTCGAGACATATATTCAAGATTTTAAGTTTATGAGTTCTGATTTCTGAGTCCTTTTAGTTTTTTGCTTGCTGCGTTCAGAAACAAATCATTATACATATTAAGTGATTTCTTTTATGTATTCTAATATTCTTCCTTATGGTTTATCTGTTATACAAGTTAAGTGTTGAGTATTCGAGAGAGATATCCAAAAATTTTAAGGTTATGAGTTTTGATTGTTGAGTCCTTTTAGGTTTGGAAACAAATCATTATACATATTACGTGATTTCTTTTGTGTATTCTAATATTTTCCTTATGGTTTATCTGTTATTCAAGTTAAGTGTTGAATATTCGAGACAAATATCCAAAAATTTTAAGGTTATGAGTTTTGATTGTTGAGTCCTTTTAGGTTTGGAAACAAATCATTATATATATTAGGTGATTTCTTTTGTGTATTCTAATATTCTTCCTCATGGTTTATTTGTTATTCAAGTTAAGTGTTGAGTATTCGAGACATATATTTTAAGTCTATGAGTTTTGATTTCTGAGTTCTTTTAGTTTTTTGCTTGTTGCGTTTGAAAACAAATCATTATACAAGTATAGAGTTTGGTTTTTATTGGATTTTCTAAAAAGATACATGGTGTCTTGATGCCCGCTTTGGGATGGATTAATCTGTATTCATACCGGAAAGTTCATTTTGGGGTGAAAAGAGTGCGGAATGTATTAAAACAACTTTATTTTTATATTTTGAACCTACAACTTTTAATTAAAAATGTATTGATATTTATCATTTTACCATAACGTTTGATGGTTTAATTATTTTCAACTTGAAATATTATTCCATATTTACTTATTTGAAATCCTGGATATGCTTCGAAATGTTATCATAATTTACATCATTTTTAGATTTGTTAAAATTCTTATAATTAACATGTTGCAATTGGTCATTTCGTGAATTATTTCACAATGTAAATAAGCAAATGCCATTGTCATGTATCCTAACCATCATAAATTTACTGAAAGAGTGAAATATATATAATCTCAAGCCTATAATTATGAGATAATTTAATTATTCCAATTAGTCAAAGGAAGATTAAAAGATTACTGAGACATAAATTAACATAAACATACTAATTTTGGAAGCCATAGTGAAATAAACATCATTAAAAAAAAACACCCCAACAAATTAAAACCAACATAAACATAAAAACATTCACACAACAATAAAATACTTAAACATAACAATCAAACCACTACTACCACAATCCCTAATTTACTTTCAACACCCCCAACAATAACATAGAGAATATTAATTAGAGTTGCCTCGATATACGTGCTCTACGGTAATATATGCACGCCAACTGACTCAGACACGATTAATAATTATTAAACCTATTGTAGTTGTTGGATTTGTTTGGATTCTCATAAGTAGTAGTCGTCTTGTACTTAACATTAGTTTCATACTCAGTAGTAACACCATGAGTTTTGTCATTCACTTTGTATATCGATTTATAATTAGCTTCCTCTCTATAACCTTCACGTCCACTACGCCTATCTACAAATTCACCAGACTTATAAGTCTCGGTGACCCTGCTAGACGTACCGCCACCATAATCGTTGTAACTTGTCTTAGTACTCTTGTGTATTTCATCAGAATTGTAACCTTTTGGTGCTTCTGCTTCATAACATTCTATGTAACCAACATAGCCAACATTTTCATTGTTTTTTCCAGCCATTTGGAAACAAATTTGGAATAAAAAGTTTGAAAATGGAAGGGGAAATAAAAATATGAGTATTTTTATTTTTTTGGGACTTGTTTTGGTGATTTTGGTTGGTGTTTTGGCTTGGTATATATAGGGAAAATTGTAGGGTAACTAAAAGGATATTTGACCATTTGATTTATTGGTTTTGGATCTTTTTACATTTATTGGATGGGAAAAGATAAGAGAGAATATGTGGTTTTAATTTCTATTGAGGTTTGGGAGGATAGCGTATATGCAAAATCTTATTCTGAGACTATTTTTGGTAGATTGTCAATGTAAATTGTAAGAATATCTTTTTAGTATAATTATAAGTGGGCACTGAAGATCAACAACGTGTAACTGCTTAAACATTGAATATGATTTTCTCGATTACTTGCTATGTATAATAATGATCTTGATCTTTTATGATGATCTAAAATTTGAAATTGAAGAAAAAAAATGACATGTTATGCTTTTATCTTTTGAGAAATGATCATATAACTAAAAGAATATTTATAAATGAATCATAAGATTGATCTCCTATTATTGCGCATAAATAAATAGAAAGAAATCGATCTCTACCCTTCATTTTTGTGAGAGAATCCAAAATAAAAGACTAAAAAATAGTAACGATACCTCAAAGATTATCGAGCTTCGATAAGTATCCCCTTTCATCTTAAACTAGATATCTCATGTTGGAGTCTTAATAATAAAATCGTATTGATATAACCCAAAGTAAAACTTATCAATGCGACTTTCATTTCATAATTTTAATCAAGCTTTAAAATGAATATCAAATAACAACGAGTGAACCGAAAAAGAAAATATTATAAATATGGTGAATATACATTATGCTGAATGATAAAATGATATGATTTTGATAATTATATTCCATATCTAATAGTTTTCATTCTATTCGAAATATATACAAATAACTAAAAAAAAATACATTTTTTCACTGTCAAAATCTTTTTCTTTAACTACTAGATAAAGTACTATAAATTTAAAATTTGCATGAACTGATTCCTGCAAAATATGCCAGTAAATCGAATCAAATCAATAGTACCTATATTTACGCGTTAGCTAGAGATCATGAGCATGAGAAAATTGTGAAATATTAATTTATTTACGTTATATAACAAAAATAACAAAATATCATACTCAGTGTATTTTCGAAGAATAGCTGAATAGTTCTTCCATAATTGAGTATGTACATTTAACCTTTAACTATTTGAATTATGCGGTTTTCGTCCTTAAAATTAACAAAAAATTAACTATTTAACAAAATGATTATTTTAAAATATATAAAATTAAAAAAAAATATTGGTGATTCTAAATGCTTGAAGAATTATGTAAATAAAATTAAAATTACATTATATATATATATTTTTAAAATATACCATTAAAATGATTATTTTAAATATATAAATTGATCTCATTTGCTTCTCTGCTTGCTCCTTGAAGCTATCAATGGGGTCCTAATTAATAATTTTTAGTCTTTAAACATTTAACATTTAATTTTTATTAAATTCAATTTTTTTAATACACATAATTCTTCAAGCATTTAATTACGAACCAAAACACATCAAATAATTAAAGGTTAAATATGTATAGTCAAATAATATACGAACTAAAACAAAAATTATGCATCAATACAGAGATTAAAATCGTTATTTTCCCAATAAATAAATATTATTTTACATAAAATCTGGCCGTATTTTTTGAACCCAATAGATTGGCTTACTTTTGAACAATGCTTTGTTTGCTATGAAAACTTTATTATTGATTACGAGAATTTGTATGAAAGTCTTTTATTTGCTTTTTTACCTACATAAATTTTCAGAAATAGTCAAATTAAACTACATAAAACAATTTTGTGAGAATCTTGGTGTAAATTTAAATTAATCAAGCGTAAAATGATCATGTGAAATACCAACCAACCAAGAGTTTTTTGTTCTCACGAATTGTTTGGTTCACTAAATAAGGTGAGATCAGGCTTATATAATATACCTGGTTGTGACCGTACATATTTATTCATAAATCAAATACAATATAAATTTTATTCCATTAGTCCAAAAATTATATTCCATGAATAATTTAACCGAATCAAACAACCCTTAGTGTTTACTCAAGAGAAAAGAAGGATGAGAGATTATTTTTGCTAAACAATTAAGAGCATATTAAAAGATTATTGAGACACAAAATTAAACATATATAAACATACTAGTTTAGGAAGTCAATAATACACAAAACAAATTCATGAAAAATACCAAAGTAATCACTATACGATCACTCCAACAACTTTAAACCAACATTAAACATAAAAACATTCACCCAACAATAACATAGAAAATATTACTCGAGATGTGCATAAGATGATCCTAACACGACTAATAATAATTAACCTTCTTGTAGTTGTTGGATTTGTTATGATAAGTAGTGGTCTTCTTGCACTTAACACTAGTTTCATACTCAGTAGTAACACCATGAGTTTTGTCATTCACTTTATAAGTCGATTTATAATTAGCTTCCTCTCTATAACCTTCACGTCCACTACGTCTATCAACAAATTCATCAGACTTGTAACTTGTCTTGGTACTTGTTTGTATTTCACCAGAATTGTAACCTTTTGGTGCTTCAACAAATTCTACTAAACCAACACAAGGAATAACATTATCATTGTTTTTTCTAGCCATTTGGAACAAAGTAAGAAAAGGTGAAAAGAGGAGAGAAATGTGGATTTCTTTTTTGGTGATTTGGGTTGTAATATATAGGGAAAATTTTAGGGTAACAAAAGGGTGAACGTTTGATTTATTGATTTTGGATGTGTAACGTTTGTTTATTTATGTGCATGTACTAGTAATAATTACTTTTTATTAGGTGGGAAAGATAAGAGAGAATGTTTGGTTTAATAGTCCATTATGGATATAGTTTTAGTTAAATATATCATGATAATATGTATTCAGTGAAATTTTACGAGTGGAGTCTGAAAAGGTAAAATATATATAAATTTTATTTTTATCTTTGTGGAGTAGAAAAGACTATTCTGCTCGAACGGTAAGATTTTTTTTTTTTGTTGGTAAAATTGTAAGTGGCAGCACAAGAGATTTTTTGTCGATTACTTGTTATATATAGTGTTATTACGACTAATTATGTTGTGGATTAATGATCTTTTATGATAATCTGGAATTTGGATTGAAGAAAAAAGGGAAAGACATAAATTCTTCCTTGAACTTGTTTTGAAAAATCAGCTACACGCTTAAATTATGACAATCTATTACATATCTTTAGTATCTAAAAGTGAATTTATTTACCCCTAAAACTGACATGGCAAAAAAATAAAATAAAGGATAAAAAAAATGCGCGTCATAAAAGTTTAAGTTAAAAAAATAAAAAATAAAATTTTTCTTTACACTCCACACTCCCCCACCCCCACAGATACACATATTTCTTTTTCACACCCCCATCCATTACACTCTTCTTCTTCATTCTTTATTTTTCATCACAACATCAAAAGCATCACAATGGCGTGGGTTTGTTGTGGTTGTTTGTCAGTTGTTCAAATCTGGAAGTGCGAAGCTCACTGAAACGTCATTGGAGCCATGTTGAAGCTTTGAACTCGCCGGAACACCTGCAACAGAAATCAAAATAAAATAAAAATCGAAAAGGGGTAAGGGAGAGAGGTTTGGTTAGGTGTTTTTCGATGACTGATTTGGAATTTTTGGGGATTGTTTGTGGTTGTTCTTCCCCAGAGATGGGTTGGATGTTCTGAAAAGAAGAGGGGACGGCGTTGTGAAGGTGAGTTTGTGATGGTGATGGGTTGACTCTTCTTCACGGGAGAAGACGAAGAGAATTGTGATATAAATTCAAATGAATGATTTTCTGGTGAAATTAGAGGTAAAGAGGGTAGGATTTAGCGAGGAAAAAGATATAATTATTAGAGAATTTTAATAATTAATTAGTGTAAAATAGAGTTAACAAAAGAAAAGTTGATTAATAAAAAATAAAATAAAAATAATATATATATAAAATTATAATTTTTAACGTGGCACTGATATGACAGCGGGTGTAATTGATCACATACTGTGAGAGTGGTGTTACACGTCTTAGGGTGGTATTAAATTCACTTTTGAATAGTAAGGCTGGTGTGTAATAGGTTGTCATAATAGTTTAAGCGTGTAACAAACTTTTCCTTACAAGTTTGAGGGGAAATTTATGTTTTTTCCCAAGAAATACATATTATGATTTTATCTTATAAAAAGGGGGAGAAGACATAAATTCCCCCTCAAACTTGTACCGAAAAGTCAGTTACATGCTTAAACTATTATGACGATCTATTATACATTCTTACTATTTAAAAGTGAATTTAATACCACTCTCAGACGTGTATCACTCCTCTTGTGTGGTGTATTACACTCACTGCCATACCAGCGCCATCCTAGAAATTATAATTTTTATATTTCTTTTATTTTTTTTCTTAATTAATTAACTTTTTTTAAAAATCTATTTTACACTAATTAATTATTAAAATTATCTAGTAATTATATCTTCTTACTCACTAAATGCTACCCACTTTATCTCTAATATCAACTGAAAAATCATTCATTTGAATTTATATCACATTTCTCTTCGTCTTCTCCGACGAAGAATAGTCAACTCGTCACCACCACAAACCCACCTCCACAACATCATCCTCTCTTCTTTTCTGAAGAGTCAACCCATCTCCGGCAAAAAAAAGCCACCAAATAGCCACCTAAACCACCACAAACAACCACAAAAAATTTCAAATCAATTATCGACAAACACCTAACCAAACCCCTTTTCCTTACCCCCTTTCCGATTTTTCTCGTTTGCTTTCTGTTGCAGGTGTTCCGACAAGCTCAATGCTTCAACCATCGCTCTAATGAAGTTTTGCGCTTCTAGATCTAAACAACTAACAAACAACCATAAAGACTTACGCCATTGTGATGAAAAATAAAGAATGAAGAAGAAGAGGTTAATGGGTGAGGGCAGAGGCAGATCTAGGATTCAGAGGTTGTGAGTTTCATGTATTTAAATAGGATAAACAGGCCGGTGGGAGAGGGAGGCTCTCGAAACCAAATGAGACTAGAAAGAACATGGGAATTAGCACTATTCATATGAGTGCTTTTGTTTTGTCTCTTCGAGACAACAAAACAAAAGGACAGCCCTCTCTATATCTCGGTCTCGATTTAGCATCATATATCGCTGGGCATTTTTTTTTGTTGTAGTGCGGCAAGTCAAGCTTTCAAGAGAATCTTTCAGGATGTTCTGATGATCCTAATCAAAGCCAACAAGCAGGTCGAGCTGACATAGGCGGGAATTTGAACCCTTTTGGACTGGAGGAGACCCGGCCCGGCTCGCGTCGTTCGGTCTGTTGCTGATTTTAAGTAAAAGAAAAATGTTTGACGTTTTTTCTTTGATTTAAATCTCAACAACAGACGCGAAGTGGGAGAGCAGAGGTTATTTCGGTAAACCGATGCATGAGCTGAGGCTCCCATGCCCCGCCGACCCTCCAAAAAAGTAATTCCTTCTGTTTACTGATATTTATAAATAACTTGGTCAAATATGCATATTTAGTAATTTTTCTTTTAGATATTCTTATATTAAAGATACCTGAGTAGTTCAATTTTTTTGGTAGTAATAGGAGAATCGTATTCTCTAAAACCTTGAAGAAATTAGAGATTCTCCACCTTAAAAATTTGAACTTGTATAAATCACCTAATATCATTACTTTATTGTATTCATATTTCATTGACTCAATGTGTTATTGGAGATATATAATTGAGAAAAAATATATAAAAAAATTATATCTTCAACCAGTCGTCTTCACTTAAGATATATAGTTGAGAAAAAATATTTAAAAAAATTATAACTTCAACCCGCTTAGCATGACTTAAAAGATTGAAAGAACCTTCAAATTCAAAAAATTCTAATATAATATTATCAATCATTTTTAAAACTTCATTTATTTATTTTTAATTAAAATATATTTTATTAATATTTATACGATATTCAAAATTTGGTACTCATTAATAATTAATATAGAATACATACGCAATACTAATATCAAAAGATAAATACTTAGTGAAAGAGAATTTTTTATAAAAGAAATTAGGAATTTAATCAAAGTAAAAAATAGTCAATTGGATTATAAATAAATAATAATGATAGCAAATAAGGAAGAACTAAAGGAGGGGGGGAAGAGCTGACAAAGGGTTTCGAACCCTCAACATCTGTGTGGTGGTCTCAACCTTTTGCCAATCACACCACTAAGGATTATGGTTCATGGGAATATATGATTAATTTGTATACATATATACATACATACATACATATATACAAAGTTTTAACCGAGGCACTGGGCGTCGTGGTACCCCACCGATACACATAGATCCGTCCCTCTATAGGGGTGTGAAGAAGAAAGATGTGTGTGTAGGAGTATGGAGTGTAAAGAGGATTTTTTTTATTTCTTTTTATAAACTTAAATTTTAATGCACATTTTTTTTTTACCACGTCAGTTTTAGGGGATAAATAAATTCACTTTTAGATAGTAAAAGTGTGTAATAAATCGCTATGATAATTTAAGCGTGTAATTAACATTCAGGGACAAACTCAAGAGGGAATTTATGCCTTTACCCTATAAAAATGATCATATAGTTAGAAGAATATTTATAAATGAATCATAAAATTGATATTCATTTATTTGCTGAGAGAGAAAGAAATCAATCTCTACCCTTTCTTTTAGCGAAGAAAATCCAAAGAAAAAGCCTAAAAAAATAACAAGGATTGTAAGTATCTTTTTCATCTTTAACCAAATATCTTAAGTTGAAGTCTTAACAATAAAGTCATCTGATTGTAGACATTGAAATTTTATGGGACTCTACAAGATGTTGCGTTCAATTCGAGTTGGGACTCTACAAATTATGTTCAACTCAAATTAGGATTCTTGGAGGTTACTCAACCCTAAAGACTACAAAATCAAATCTTTCGTTACGATCCCCTTTTCCGTATATATCCTAAGAACTAAAATAATTTTCGTACCAGAATAAAATCAAATCTCTTTCCATATATCCTAATAACTTAAATAACATTTGTATATTCTTTCTTTTATTTTCCCATATATATCCTAATTTTTTTAAAACTAGTACATGCACATCAAAAAGCAACGTCTCATATTCAAAAACCCTTCCCCCCTACCCCCTATAAATACAAAGCCAAGAAACCCATTTTAAATCACCAAAACCAAGTCCCAAATAAAATTAAAAAAACATACATTTTTTCCTCTTCCTTTTTATCTTTTTTCAAATTTGTTCCAAATGTCTGGAAAAAACAATGAAGTACACAATTCTGGTGAAATACAAAAGGGTACTAAGACAAGTTACAAAGATTATGGTGGCGTTTCGTCTAGCAGGGTCACCGAGACTTATAAGTCTGGTTAGGGGTACAAAACCGAACCAAACCGCAAATCGAGTCAATCCGAAAAAAAAATCCAACTAGTGGTTTGGTTTTGAAAAAAAATAACCCGACAATATTTGGGTTGGTTTGGTTTTAACTAAAAAAAACCAACCCGAGACCAAACCAACCCGACATTATATATATAATTTTAAAATTTTATTTTATACATAAAAATATTTACTTTGATATAATTTTTAAATAGTTCTTATATAGATTTTATCTTTTAATATATTATTTCAAGTCTGAAACTTAGAATTATGAATGGGCCAATAAGATTATAGTCCACATATGTTGGTAATTATAATAAAGCTTAAAATCAAAATCAATTCAACACTAAGAATGACAATAATATTGAATATTTGTTCTTTAGTTTTACATTGGTTTAGACAATTAAAATACATAATCTAATTTTAATTTCCTTTAATATTTAGTCATGTAACTAATACTTATTAAACTTAATTTTAGCATGATTTAGTACTTTTAAATTATGATCATTTTCATTATGACTTGTTAATTTGCAATATTTGTTTTACGCGATTTCATTATTATTATTATTATTATTTTTGTTGGATATTTTAGTGTCATTAATCATATCATATTGTGTTATATTTTTAAGAAACATCTTAGATAGTTGTATTTTGGTAGGCTAAAGAATATTTGAAGTACAAGTAAATTATATGTTGTGTATGAATACTTTACCGGAAAAACCCGAACAACCCGAAAAGCCGAAAAATCCGAAAAAACCCGAAAAAATCCGAGGTTGAAAAACTCGACTTTTATTAACTTGGTTTGGTTTATAAATTTAAAAATCCGACACAAATGATTTGGTTGAACTAACCCGACTATGTACACCCCTAAGTCTTAGTGGACGTGAAGGTTATAGAGAGGAAGCTAATTATAAATCAACTTACAAAGTGAATGACAATGCTAATGGTGTTACTACTGAGTATGAAACTAGTGTTAAGTGTAAGAAGACTACTACTTATGATAACAAGTCCAAGAATTATAATAGGGTTAATTATTATTAATGATATCTGGATTAACTTGTGCGTACCTCAAGTAAGTAGTAGACTATATGAATTGTGCTAGTAGTGGTTTAATTTTATTGTTTCAAGGATATTGTTATTGTTGGGGTTAATGTTTTTATGTTTGTGTTGGTTCTAAGTTGTTGGAGTAATGATTTGGTATTTTTACGAATTTATTTATGTACTTTGATTTCACTATGGGTTTAATTTTTATGATGGCAGGATATATATGTCATTAATGAAATTTTTTTTTGTCTCTTATGTTTGAAGAAAGAGTTTGAAATAATCATTTAAATATATTGTTATACGATTTTGGTCATTTAAATTTACGATCAAATATGAGATTAGTGTCAAGTGCAAGAAGACTACTACTTATGATAATAGCCCTAATAAATCCAACAATTACAATCGTGATGTTTGAATTTGTTTATGCGCATCTCGAATAATATTTATCGTTGGGTGTTTTTTGCTTGTTGCATTTAAGGATGTTATTGTTGGGGGTGTGTTTTTATGTTTATGGTTATGTTGGTAGTTCTTGGAGTGACTTTTGGATTTCATCAATTTGTTTAGGTACTTTGGTACATGTTACATTGTTGGGAGAGTTTTCTCCAAAAAAAAAATCTCGCGATACAGAAATTCAAATTAGTTGATATCTATTGAGAATATTGGATATTAGATATATATCGGATGAAAATTAAAAAAATCACATAAAATATATAACTTCTTTAATTACATACATTCGCCCAATAAGTTGTAAAAAATTTTTTTACAAAAAAATCTACTTTGGGTTAATCCAAACTTATCCAATAATCAAGGTGACATGACACCTTTTTATAATCAATAACATTGCTAATTAATGCATGCATGTCATTGACACGTGTGTATATGAATGTGACTTATGTTGTGAGTGTGGGTAAGTCATTTTGGAATGGATAAAAGAATCCTGACTAGGTGGAACTATTTTTGTTTTTTTCTTTTGTAATTAAAATTTATTAAAATTATATTAAATATGTCTTTAAAAAATGAAAAAATCAATAAATGTAATTTTCCAACAAAAGGAATTATATTTTGTTACAATGTGAACAAAAGAAGTTAAGAGGAAAAGTCACACTATTTGTTACACTCCAAATAATGAATTTATTTGTTCTAATCTCAACTCTTATCAAGTTCAGCAGCCTCTGAGTCTCATAATTTCGAAAAAAAATTGTACATTAATTAAATTAAAGTAGAATAAAAAAATATTTTTTTATTTTTTTAAAAAAATACCCTTACTTAATCTTCAACTTCAAACTCTCTTATATAATAATAAAAAATAATAATGATAATACCAATTTGGTTTCTATCAATTTTGAAATTAAATAATACCATTTATAACTAATAAATAATGATTCAAATAGTTGTTATTTTAAAATATTAAAATAAAATTAATTATTATTTCAGCCTAACCTTTTATTCAATAAGAATAAATAACAAAAATTAATTACTATGATGAAAAAAGAAAATACTATTGGATTGAGATAAATGGATAATGATAAGTTAGTTAACTTACACATTTAATCAATGTCTTTTAAAAGTTGAGTGAAAAAAAATGTGACATGTAAAACAAATCAGAGGATAAATATTCACTTCATTTAATATATATTTTTTAAAAGGAATTGTGAAATGTATTTGGACAAGAAAAGTGAACATAGGGAGAGGAAAAATCTGTAATCTCAAAAAAATAAAAAAAAATAAACATGAAGTTACACCTTTCTCTTTGATATATTTTTTTTATTACATTAGTTGTTGATTGTAATACTCCCCAAACTTTTTTTTAGTTTTTCAAAAGTTAATTTGACTAATTTTTTTTTAAAGTTAAATTAGATTACATTAATTTAAATATCCTAAATTAAAATTTTAGATATTCAAAAGCTATACAAAAGTACTATACATTGCATTTTTTTGTAGATGAAAAAATGTATCATTAAATATTAGTTAAAGTTCTTATCATTTGACTCTAAAAAAGAAAACCATACCAACTAAAAAAGCATAGAGAGAATACTAATTTACAAATTGGAGATTATATTTTTTTTTTACTAAAGCATGATAATTAAAATAAGTCAAAGAAAATATATAAGGGTCATTAATACTAATATCCTTATTTTGTGCTAATTTTTAATTTATAACAAAGTAAAAATAAAATAAAATTGATGGACATAAATATATTCTTTATAATCACATGTTTCTCAAATTATCCATAATATGATTTCAATTTCTAAAAAATTTAGAAACTCCTCCCATGATTTCAGTTTCTAAGAACTTATATCGAGTTTCTAGAAGACAAAAATTAAATCACCACAAAAGGGTAATTAGTGCAATTTTCAACAAGTTTACAACTATAAATAGTGTCCAAAACAAAGTCCAATATCATTAATTAATCTTTTTACTTCTCCTCTTGACTCAGTTGATTGCTCAATTCCCAAGAAGAAATAAGACAAGCATCAATCTAACTTGGTACTTCTTTTTTATTTTTAAGCTTTTTGATAAGTTTTTATATATACATTTTGTGTTTTTTTTTAATTTGTCTAAGAAAATGATGATTTTTTTTTATATACAAATGTTCTTTTGTTAGATTCACTCTGTGTATAATTAATGGGATTAATGTGTTCTTTGAACATTTGTGCAATTTTCTTTTTTGATTTTCAACAATCACTCAAGAAAAAAAAAAGAGTTGGCATTTGATGATTGTAGACATCTCTACATGTTTGAGTTTTCATTTTTTGTGATTAGGATTTTTTTTAATAATTGTATATGCTAAGGATGTTCACAATTAAAAAAAATAATTTAGCAAATTCGCAAGCTCATGGTTGAGTGGTTGGAAGGTGAGGCTCTCTTATGGGGAGATTTGGAATTGAATTTAGTCTCCATCTGCTACTTGGTCATGCGCTCATTGGATGAGGTTTATCTAGTGCAATTTACATTTTTTGTGTGATTTGTGAGCTATTACACAATGAACAAAGTACCACAAAATATTTATTCGAAGGATAGAGGTTGTGACAAAGGTTGTGGATTTTTTTATAAAAAAAACAATAAAAATTAACCTCCAAAAAAATCGATCTCCAAAGCTTGATTTAAGATTAATTTTTTTTACAATAATTCTTATTGTACAAGATATCGAATGCAAGCTTCTATTTCATCCACTCTACTCTAATACGATATGTGACATCATTATCACTCTCCCCATTTTCTTGAATTATTAACCCAAGATACTTGAGACTTTCTTTCTTGGAGATGAATTGTGTATCAATCCTTACCTCCACATCTGCCATATGGGTTTCATCGTTGAACTTTCACTCTAAATACTATATATTAGTCCTTCTCAATTCAAACCCTTTAGACTTCAAGGTCTGTCTCCAAACCTAGACAAACCTCTAGCATTTCATTAACTCTATTACATGCCTCATCGATTAAAACTATGTCATCTGCAAATGCAAATAACATACACCAAGAGACCTCTGCTTAGATATGTTGTGCCAATCCATCCATCACCAACACCAATAAAAATAGGATAAGAGTTGATTTCTGGTGCAATCCCATCATAATTGAGAAATTCTCTGAGTCTCCTCTCACTATCTTCGTTCACATCTTGGCTTCCTTATAAATATCCTTAATCGCACTAAATTAAACTACAAGTACACCTCTAGCCTTCAAACATTTCAATAGAACCCTCTAGAGACTCTGTTATATTCCTTTTCTAGGTCAATGCACAACATATATATGTCCCTCTTCCTCTAACTATAATACTTCATCGATCTCCTTACGAGATGAAAGCTTCTGCAAAAATGAATTTGAAGAGTATAAAGAAAATAAAATTAAAGTCTAATTAATTTAACTAATAAGCATTAATGGTATAATAGTAGGAATGTATCCTACCAACGGTACAATTTATAATTGTATAAATTAAAATCGATCTTTGGAGCCAGAGGTCAATATTTTGATAAAAAAAAACATTCCTTTTAAAAAAATTGATATTTGAAGGGCGATTTTTGATATCAACTAAGTATAATATCTACCTCAACTTTAAAAAACTGATTTTGTTCAATATTACCCAAAAATCGACCTTTGAATATCGATTTGGGAGGTTAATTTCGACTTTTTAAAATAATTATCCAACATTATCTTCCTCGATATATTTGTCAGCATACTATACAAAGAAAGACCAGATGTTAAGTCAAAATAGAAAGACGAAAATGTTTATAAAAAATTGAAGGACCATTTTACCTTTTACTTAAATACTGTTTCTATAGTATTATGTTACTTAAAAGTAAACTTACCATCCAAAATAATATACTACACACGTATTATAAAAAAAAATTATACAATATATTGGGTGAATTTTATATTCATTTAATACAGTAAGGATCTTATATTTATTTTAAATTGTAATTTTTTTTTCTTTTGGAGATGTATACAGAAAACGACTTTATATTATATAGTAATTTAACAAAATGTAAAGTCATTACTCATAAAAGTTGACCCTTTTAGCCACCACCAAACCTTATTTAACTTGAAACAATTTTTTAGGACAATCTAATCATGACAAGAGTCAACGAGCAATTATTATATTTCATGGTAAAAAATATAATACTCTTTGTAGTAATTAACAAACAAAATATACATGCTAAAAGTTAGTTGACAAAATCACTAAGGAAAAAAAAACTGAAATTAGCTATGAACTTCATCGTCAAACTGTCACTAAATAACTCATACGTAACATAATTTTTTGATAATATAGCGATGAATTGTACTTTATTTAGCTACAGAATTTGTCTGTTGCTAATT
Organism: Solanum tuberosum; assembly: GCF_000226075.1. Taxonomy (NCBI): domain Eukaryota; kingdom Viridiplantae; phylum Streptophyta; class Magnoliopsida; order Solanales; family Solanaceae; genus Solanum; species Solanum tuberosum. The sequence continues at coordinate 12,334 of NW_006239531.1, read as the reverse complement.
TTTGTGTTTTTGTTTTTTTGTAGTGAATGGATATTGAAGAAAGGAAAGAAGACCTTGAGTGTCCCAATTTAGGAATTGAGAGAAAATATGATGAGATTTTTGTACAAGTGAAGAAGTTATTGGTATTGGCAGGGCCTTTGATGTTAGTTAATATTTTGTTATATTCCTTACAAGTGATCTCTGTTATGTTTGTTGGTCATCAAGGAGAGTTAGCTCTTTCTGGTGCTTCAATGGCTACTTCCTTTGCCTTTGTCACCGGCTTCGGCTTGTTGGTTAGTCTTACTTTAACTTCTTCTTTTTATAGCGAGATATTGTTATAGAGAACATACAGTATAACATAATATGAAAGTCGGATTCAAAGAAAATTTGGTTGTTTTAGTGAATGTTGTTATAAAGAGGTCTGACTGTATATGGAAGATAGTTATTGAATGTATTGCTATAGTGAGACGTTGTTATATTAAACACACAATATAAATAAATGTCTGAAAATCTGCGCGTAACATATGTACATAGAAACTAGTTTCTAACATTTTTATGTACGCGCTTTTGATCAGATGGGAATGGGAAGTGCATTGGAAACACTGTGTGGTCAATCATATGGTGCAAATCAATATCATATGCTTGGTATTCATATGCAAAGGGCAATGTTTGTTAATCTTTTGGTTAGCATACCACTTGCTTGTATTTGGGCTAATGCAGGACGTATTCTTGTAATCTTGAGACAAGATCCGGAAATAGCAGCTGAAGCAGGAATTTATGCACGCTTCATGATACCGAGCATCTTTGCTTATGGACTACTTGAATGCCAGATTAGGTTTCTACAAGCTCAAAACAATGTTGTCCCTATGATGCTTACTGCAGGAGGCACCGCGTTGCTGCATGTTTTTGGTTGTTGGATTCTTGTACTCAAATCTGGCCTTGGAAGCAGAGGAGCTGCTCTGGCTAATGCTACATCTTACTGGATTAATGTGTTCTCATTAGTTGCGTATATTAAGATATCACCTTCCTTCAAAAGTACTTGGACCGGATTCTCAACTGAAGCATTTTCTGATATCCCAAGATATCTTAGACTAGCAATTCCCTCCGCTCTCATGATATGGTATTCCTCAACTGCTTTCCTATAATCTAATCATTGTGTTACTCGGACTCTCCAAAAACTATTGTCATACCCGTGTCAGATCCTCCAATAATGCATTATTGGAGGATGTGACATGCACCAAACAACATTTCTGAAGAGTTGGAGCAACATAGTACAAATAATGTCTATTTGACTCTTTTCATTTTTTTGAAACACAGCTTGGAGATATGGTCGTTTGAAATGATGGTTCTGTTGTCTGGTCTTCTTCCTAATCCGAAACTAGAAACCTCAGTTCTTTCCATCAGGTTAGTTAGTTTTTCAACACATTGATTTCACTTTGCAAACATCATGTTTGATGTTCATATTATATTTTGATCGCCTGGCCTAACGCGACTTTACTTAATTTTCCAGTCTTAATACATCTGCTATGGTACATATGTTGCCTCAAGGACTAGGTGGAGCTACAAGTGTAAGAGTTTCCAATGAATTGGGAGCTGGACGACCAAAAATAGCTCGTCTTGTAGCGCGTACTGCAACAATCTTAGCTACTACAGAAGGCATTCTAGTAGCTATTGCCATGGTTTCGATCCGTAAAGTCTGGGGCCATTGCTATAGCAATGAAGAAGAAATAGTGAAATATGTTGGGAAAATGTGTTTCTTTTTAGCAGGATCTCACTTCTTAGATGCACATCAATCTATATTTTCAGGTTTGTCTAAATTGTGTAATATGAGACAAATATTACTTTTTATACACATAATAAATCTTGAATACTCTTAACGAAATTTGTAGCTTCGTCATTGACCTTATAAAAATATTTCAGGTATTGCTAGAGGATGTGGATGTCAAAAGATAGGTGCATATGTCAATTTGGGAGCCTTTTATCTGTGGGGAATACCAATTGGTATTGTGTTAGCTTTTGTTTACCATGTTGGAGGAAAGGTACTATTTCTTCACACATTTCATTTTCATTGCATTACATTCTCGAGTTTAAGTTATATGCACTGACAGAGTGTTAAGATTTTCTTACGTTATCAAATGTATTGTGACCGGTTATTATAGAAGATTGTTTTCCCCTTTTATTGAGGTTACCAATTAATATAACGTTCATATAGAGAATCACGTGTTGTTACTTTTTAAGCGACTTAATGGTGTAAATCTTTTTTACAACGTCCATGCGTAGAACTTATGCTCTTTATTATGAGTTGAATTATGTGGCAAAAAAAATTGATGGTATACGTACTTGTCTAATTGTGCAAAAGGGACTTTGGTTGGGAATCATTCTGGCCATTTCTGCTCAAGTTGTGATTTACTCTGTTGTTATTCTGAGAACAAATTGGGATGAACAGGTTAGTTTTTTGCTCCTTTTTAAGGTTTGTTTCAATTTCAACAACCTATGTTGATCGGATTCTTCAAAAATGTCACCAAGTGCGTGTCAGATCTTCTAAAAGTAGTGCATTTTTAAGGATCTAACACAAGTGTGGCAATACTTTTTGAAGAGTCTGAGAAACATAGCCAACTTGCAAGAACTAATCTCATGTGTTGCTCGGACTCCTAAAAAATGCTACAGGGTACGTGTTGTATCCTCCAAAGTAGTGCATTTTTTGAGGATTCAACATGGATACACCAACATTTTTGGAGAATCCGAGCAACGCTAGCTCAAGATCAAGGAATCATTGTAGCTAATGCAAGTTTGTTGTGTTTTGTAGGCAAAGAAAGCAGCAGTTAGGGTGACTCAAGAATCAACATAGAATAAAATGGTAAATGAGATTGACATCAAGCATAAAGCAGATCAATTTCATGCTCCATCCAAATCAGTGTTGCTTAAGACTCTCCAAAAATATTGCAACACTCCTGCTGGATTATCCAAAAAAGTTTAGGAATGATTGATTTTGTGTTTGTTCTTTACCAAACTAAATATTTCTTCTGTTTCATTTTATGTAGTAGTATTTAATTGGACATGGACTTCAAGAGAGTAAGAAAAAGGTGAACTTCGCCACATATAAAAATAAGCTTTACAAATCGTGGTTTTAAACATGTCATTACATTTCTATGACTATAAGGGGCCGTTTGGTAGGCCGCATTAAAACAAATAGTCCAGTCCACGTATTATGAATGATATTATTTAGTACTATGTTTGATAGGAATTTGTGCCTATGTATAATGAATTCATGGCTAGTTAGAAGGTCATAAAAAAATAATATTGCCCAGCAATTATTTACCTTAACCCAATTATATAATAATTCAAGGGTATAATTGGAAAGAAGTTTTTTTTATAAAGTTTTCATCCAAACATAAGATGAGGTGGAAAACAATGAACTAAACACTTGATAAAAATAAATCATGCATTACTAATCCCTGCACTATCACTCCTTGCATTACTAATTCCAACATTACTAATCCCTGCATTATTAATCTTTGTACCAAACGACCCCTAAGTTTTTTTGGTACTAAACATGGTTTAAAATAAACAATACTGAAATGTTTCATGACCAAACTAGGATAATGACTGGTGCTTAGGGGCTAATTTTTCAAAAAAGACAAGTTTTCCTATTTTTAGGACCATCCACCTTTTCATGTCTAAGATAAAACCTGTATGATGCTATTAATGTTCATCAAATATATAGCTACATATTTACGAACAAAAGCTTGGATAGGGTTGGGATTTGGAGTCGGGTCTTGGACAGGGTTCGGACCCAACCCAAGGCCCCACTTTCGTTCTCAACCTGACTATGACCCCGAACCATGACCCAACACCCAACCCTGCATGTTACCTGACTCTCAAGCCCCATCTCGATCCAACTCCCATTCCAGATCCCTACCTAGAGCTCAAGACCGGACTCCTGATTCGTAACCCCGACCAGGGGCAGATCCACGGCACCTAGTGACCTCGGTAAACTATATATATATATATATATATATATATATATCTGTGTGTATGAGAAATATATGATATATTAAACTTGCTACTCCCTAACCAATATTTTGAATGGTGCAACTGGCTAAAGGTTGAATGCACACATATACGTCAAGGGTTCAAAACCTTCTTGTCAGCTATATTTATGTAGGGCTTTGTATTTTATTTTTTTTCAATTAGTTCTTCTCTTTTTTTACTCTCTTTGTCCCAATTTATGTGACATATTTCGCTTTTCGAGTGTCAAACAGTTTAAGTTTGACCGAGAATTTGCTCGTGAAATCTTCAAATTTTTTAAAATGAAATTCATATATTTGTAAACTACATAAAATGTACTATAAGTCACAATAATTGATAATTCAAAATATTTAAAAGATATATGAAAAATTTACGGTCAAAGATAGGCTTGTTTGAATCTCGAAATCCGAAATGTGTCACATAAATTGGGACAAAGGGAGTACTTATTTACTAATCCAATTGGCTATTCTTTGCTTTAATTAATTAAAACTATTTTTTAATTTTTTCCTTCCTTAAGTATTACTCCCTCTGTCCACAATTATTTGGCAGGTATACTAAAAATAGACATCCAAGATTAATTGTCAATTTAAACAATTAATCACCTTTTTCCAATTCTGCCCTTAATGATAGTGTAGTTTAATTGAAAAGTTATGTAGACTTTTGATATTCTTGATATAATAGGGTTATATTAGTCAAATTACACCTTCTATTAAATTTTCCTTGAGGGGTGTGCATGACCTTACCCTGACAAATAATTGTGGACGGAGGGAGTAATATCTTGATACGAGTATTGTATGTATCCTATATCAATTAGTAAGTATTAAATTTTAAACGTTATATAAATATTGGTAAGAATATATTTAAATAGTATTTTTTAAAAGAAAAAAATAAGTTTTAAAAATGATGGATATTATTATGTTAGAGTTTTTTTTAACTTAAAGGTACTTTTGATTTTTTACATCATGCTAAGTGAAGATGACTAGGTTAAAGTTATAATTTTTTTATTTTTTCTTATCTATATAAGTACATAGTTGCAAAAATGCATAGAGACAATAAATATAATAAGGTAACAGGTAGTAGATGATTTATGCAAGTTCGAATTTCAAAAGTGGAAGTTTCTTATTTTTTTCAATGTTTTAGAGAATATCTCTTATCATATATCATATCATCACATATATATACACACACATATACACACACATTACTGTATGTGAAAACATAAAAAGTTAAAAGTTGAATTACGGTTTTACCCCTACTATAAATTAAAATGTTATAAAATATTTAAATATTAAATTGTTTCATTTTAATTAACATGTTAGTGACTTTTGCACTTCTTTAGATTAATTTCAAATTAAAATATCTAATTTAATAATACTTATCATCTATAATCTATATGTATATAATAAGAAATTAGTAATCATATATCATATCATCATACCATCATCATCATCATACATATATATAGGAAGATCCAAAGTGCAATGTTGGATTACCATTTTGCCCCTACACTAAATTAATATATTATATTTCTAATTAATTAACTATTAGATAGTAATTAAATGTCCCTCAAAAATTAAATATCATAGTTTGTACTTATCTAACTCTTGACTTTACAAATTTCCTTATATAATTAAATTATTCCTACATTTCCTATCTATAAATATTAATAATGATATTAGAGTGAATAACATCAAGAGACACACAAGTCCTGTGAAGTATTTGGGGATGAAGTATTTCAAGAACAATTTTAATAGATTGGTTTATGTGAAGACTAAGAGGCGGTCATTCAAACTTATTTAGGATTGAACAAAGCATTCCTTCACTTTCTTGGTAGAAGAACAAATTGAATGACTTGATCTTCTCAAAGGAGAGATCATTATACAAAAATCAATTAGATATGTTTTTATTTTATTTTATTTTAATTAGTATATAGTTTCTCTTCTTTGAATGTAAAATAAAGGGCCATGCATAAAATCATGACACTGCTAATATACTTCTGCAATGCAATTTATAACTTTTTAAAATGTATTTGCTTGTTCTTTTTGATGATTACATTATTGTATTATATTAATTGATGATAAAAGTTATTTAATTTTTTTTATGATTTTATTACTTATATATGTTGAGTTGATTTTTAAAGGGTGTGTAAGATAGAATGTAGTGTATTATGTTTTTTTTAATATATTTGTTAATTAATATCTTTTAAGGAAGGTGTAAGATAGAAACACAACAAATAATTTGAGGTAGAAAATGTAACGTATAATCTGATTTAATAATAGATTATTCCATTCATGGAAGAAATCATAATTCATCTATATTTATATTTTTTTTTCTTTTATCTTATTTTGTGAAATGTAAATTCAATGGTTTAACTTTTCATACATTTTGACATTCCAAATTGTCACCCATCTTTCTATATTCAAAGCTTATCTTTTAAAATATTTCATTTGGTAGGATTCAATTCCTGATATTTCTTTATAATGAAAAAATTAATATTGGATGTTAATTGCAACCTTCATTTATATTTTAACTTTATTAAATGATAACTATTGTGTTTTCATTTTTCTGTCTTTTTCTTTGAATTTTATCTTGCAGATAATTCTATATTAGATAATAATATACATATATTAGTTTGCCTTCATAATTATAACATTTTAAAATAAAAAGTATTTTCATCTCTCTTTTAGCTCCTATCTATCATATTTCAATTTGTTACCTTACATGTTGGTATCAAAGAGTAGATCTCAAATATTTGAACTTTTCTTGTAAAAATGAATGATATTATTGTAATTTAATTATAAGATAGTTTTCTAAAACAGTTTATTTAAAACATTTTATGTCAATTTGATAGGATACACGTGCTACGAATCTAGTTTTACTAAAAAGTGGAAAGAATGTTAGGCAAAAATTAGATTACGATTTTGTCCCTATATCAAATACAAATACTATTAATCATCTAATAAATTGTTAATTAAATATTAACTAGTAAATTTTAATTACTACAAGGGAGAGTTACACATTAAGCCAATATCAAATTTATTAAATTCTTTCGGTTACAATTGTCGTGCCGTAATTTGACTGTATTCAGAAAAATCACTTTTTTGAAATGTTCTAAGTATAAAACAATTTTGAGAAATACTTAGAAAGAGTCGCCACTTAATTTTTTAAAGAAATTAAGAAAACTTATAATTTTTCAAAGATTTAAACAGAAAAAATCATTTGAAAATACCAAAGGGGGTTCGGGGTTCAATTTACACTTCGAGAAGGGTTTAAGCATTCGAAGTGTCCGCTAACATGCGGTTGACCTGCGACTTGACTAAAATATATTTGACTATTTTTAGAAAATAAAGAATAAAAATGACTTAGCATAAGAATAGTAAATTACCATATTTTATTAACTTTGAGAAAAATAATTAAGTAAATGACATGCTTTTATTTTTTTTTTGAGAAAGGTATCCAAAATAAAAGATTTGAGTCGAAATACAAATGATTAGAATATTAGTAAAACTAGATTAATTAGAATTTCTTTAATCCATTTTCGAAATAAATAATTTAAGCCAATAAAATTAAGCATGAAAATCATTTTTTAATTAATTGAAGAATGAAAGCAAAGTTTTGACTAATCCTTTTTTTTCGAGAAAAATGACCAAGTAAAGAGTTATAAAATATATTTTGTACTATTAGATAAATTTGAGAAAATAGTTAAATAAATAGCAATTTTTTTATTTTTTAAGAAAATGGAACCTTAATTGAAACAACTTGGTCAATTAGGATTTTAACAAAAACTAGATTAATTAAAAATTTTATTTATGTCATATTTTAGAAATAATAATTCGAACCAACTTGGTAGACAAACCAAGACATTATTTTAATCTAATTAAAAGATGAGTGAAAGTTCTTGACTAAAATATTTGAATGAGCATAGGAGTTGATAAAATGAATTATTTTTTAAAGAAAACTAAACACAAAGAATACGGTTTATCTTTTGGGGAATTTAATTAAATTAAGTCGCAATTTAAAAGAAAACAAATAAATAAATAATCACACAATTAAACAAGTTAGAAATTGAATTTGGGCCTCCTTTTTTGGGCCATTTTCGCTGTAATTTCTGGAGATTTATTCAATCCCGTTTTTGGTATACAACTGATGTATATCAGTGTATATCAGCATGTATATCAGCCCTCTTCATGTATATCTTGCTTCCAAACAC
>NW_006239531.1:596-1643 GCF_000226075.1 Solanum tuberosum | reverse complement strand
TTTGACTTGGATTGATGAAAGAAATTCAAGGCAAATGAAATTGACGAATGCAATTTTGACCGACCACATCTTCATCTTTTTGGAAAAGGGATTAGGTACGGACTTTAGGAATTATGGTCGGACCCCGGAAGTGGGTTTCCTACATATCTTAGGCTATATGAGAATTTAGGCCACTTGTAGTTCTATACGCTTGATTTGACGCACGATTTTGAAAAACTATCCTGATACTATATTATGAAGGGACCAGAATTCTCGAGAATAAGATTTAAGAGCGAATGTTGGAACGCAACCGAGTTTTCAACATTGATTTCGCCTACATATCCCTCAACTCAGGGAATCAGGCTGCTTGTAGTTCGACTCGATCGGCTGAACAAGAGATCTATTATGCTAGATCACCTTTGGCTCCGAAAAAAAATGACAAAGTAAGTCGAGTATGAAAAAGAGGCTTGCAACCTCTTAGCCATGAATGTGGCGCGCTTCACATCCATAATTAAGAACTTACATGGACATAATTTTCAAAGCTCTTGGTGCATCGTCACTCAGATTGGAAAATTGTTTCCGGTAGAGACCAAAAAATTCCGGATGCGAAACTGAAACTGACAAACCTAAAGATAAACCCACATGCCTTCTGATAGGAGTGTGGTTTGATTGTGGTGGAAGTCGCTCCCTGCTCGCGTCCTAAGAGTCTGGCACTCCTCTTTGGACTATGTCCCAGTTCGCTGCTAGAAAAAGTTCCACGTTGTGCTGCATCCTAATTGATGTCGTCCGCACCTGTGGTTCGTTTTTGAGAATTCATCCTCTTGGATGCTCTCGACAAAGACTGAGATAAAACTCATTAGCATAGAAATGCAATTCAAATGGAGAGATAGTGTCTTTTACCGTGTTGACACTTAATTGTTCTCTTTGATCATTTGACGTCAACTCCATCGCGTTTGACGTAAAGCAAATAAAGCTTGTGTCTTGTATTTGCAATATAATCTTCAATGTACATCTTCCTTTGATGCAAAGTAATAAAATAAGCTGATGTAATATGTTGACAGTTCTCTT
>NW_006239531.1:0-370 GCF_000226075.1 Solanum tuberosum | reverse complement strand
TCGCAATGCATGAATCTTTTTCCTCTTGCAATGCATGAATCTTTTCCTCTTGCAATGCATGATAATTTTCCCGCAATGCATGAATCTTTTCTCGCAATGCATGAATTTTTCCTCTTGCAATGCATGAATTTTTTTCAGCAATGCATGGTTTTTCCGCGATGCATGAATTTTTTCCGCAATGCATGAATTTTCTCCTGCAATGCATGAATCTTCTCTTGCAATGCATGAGTCTCTCTTTTCTCGCGATGCATGAATCTTTTTCTCGCGATGCATGAAACTCTTTTTTTTTTTTTTTTTTTTTTTTTTTTTTTTTTTCGCAATGCATGAATCTTTTTCCTCTTGCAATACATGAATCCTTTTTTTTTTTTTT
>NW_006239530.1:245131-257663 GCF_000226075.1 Solanum tuberosum | reverse complement strand
AATATTACAGTGAATTCACTATTGTACAATACAACATATAGTCATATACTATATTAATTAGTAATTACTATCAATTACTATAGAAGAATTTAAAAAAAAAAAAAATAATAGGCAGCACAGTAAAAGGCTGAAAGCAGTAACATTCAGCAGCATATTACAGTGAACAAATGTTACTTTTATAAAAAAAAAAAAATATTACAGTGAATTCACTATTGTATAATACAACATATAGTCATATACCATATTAATTAGTAATTACTATTAATTACTATAGAAGAATTTTTTTAAAAATAAAATAATAGGCAGCACAGTAAAAGGCTGAAAGCAGTAACATTCAGCAGCATATTACAGTGAACAAATGTTACTTTTATCAAAAAAAATAAATATTACAGTGAACAAAGAAAACAGAGGAAAGAAAACAGAGCATTGAAGAAAAAGAGGAAACAAACAGAGCAGAGAAGGCAGAACCGCAGAAAGCAATAGTATCTCAAATTTTTATTTTTTTTGAGAAAGCAGTTGAAGGAGAAAGTAAGAGAAGACGAAAGTCGTGACTGAAGGAGAAGCAGAGAATCGCGAGGTTGAAGGAGAAGAAGAGTATCGCAAGTCGTGACTGAAGGAGAAGCAGAGAATCGCGAGGTTGAAGGAGAAGAAGAGTATCGCAAGTCGTGACTGAAGGAGAAGCAGAGAATCGCGAGGTTGAAGGAGAAGAAGAGTATCGCAAGTCGTGACTGAAGGAGAAGCAGAGAATCGCGAGGTTGAAGGAGAAGAGAGTCGCGTCTGAGTCCCAATTTTGGAAATATGAAAAAAACCCTAATTTTGACTAATATTATTAAGTCAAGACCTTTTTAAAATTTTAATACTAAAAGGCGCCGCCATTCACGTCGCCTTTACGTCGCCTCACGTCGCCTCACATCGCCTAATTGATCTCGCCGCGCCTCACTGGGAAATGGCGCGACATGCTCGCCTCGCCTCGCCTTCTCGCCTTTGGCGAATGGCGAGCGCCATTAAGAACACTGGTATTGACTAATTAAGCCTAAAATATCTTTAAATGTAAGTGACTGAAAGTTATCACCATAAGAGCTTAGCATCACTTTCGCACTTAATCCTATGCAGAAAAATCAGGTTCAAATCTCAGATATGGGCTCAATGAAAAAGTGACATCCAAATCAACTGTCTACAATCCCTGCATGCAAGATCATTCTGGCGATCATTGCACATTATTCTTAAGAGGACTCTTTCAAAAGTATGCTCTCTACTCTTCTCATAGAATCTCTCTTCAATTTGTCCCATTTGACTTTTACCTTTCTAAGCCATCTAGCAATATTTGGATGTGAAGAGATTCTTAATCAGTCTTTTATGAGCTAGACTTGTCACATTAACTAAATCCAGTTATAACATTATGTCAATAAATGGGATTTGGAACAGCATCAATTAGTTTAATTTCAGAACTGTCATACCACCCGCCCCACCTCCAAAGAAAAAAGAAATAAAAGAACCCCCTCCCGCGATCAAAATAGGGAACATCAGTTAGTTACATTAGGGGTAAGGTCTGTGTACACCCCACCCTCCTCATACCCCACTTGTGTTAATATACCGGGTAAGTTGTTGTAGTACCCAAAGAAGTAGGAAAAAATAATCACCTCCCAACACTACTGTCTACTGATTCAGCCTCACTTATGTATTAAATTAACATTCATTCAACTTATGATTACCTGGACTGGTTTTGCCACAAAGCAATCAAACTAGCGGCGAAACATAGTCCACACAACAGCAGGCTTCTGCATTCATCACTTGAATCATTGAAGTGGGATATAATCTAAGGTCCTCCCCATTCTAATTCAGTTGGAATATTTCTAGGTAGCTGAGCAGGGGGTTATTTTCTGAACCTAAGAGTATTCTGATTTCTTTGGACAAGGACAAAGTAACTTTGCTGACAGAAAAGGTTAAACATGCAAAGCTAGACAGGTAAAATGTAACAATCTTCTTCCAAGATTTTGTGAATTTAAAGGATCTCTCAAGCATGACATAAGCTAATCAGAATACCACGTTTAGAACTGAAATGCAAGTAATTCATCTAAGTGAGAGTTATGAACCTGAAATTCAAATTCTTAATCATTTACATTTCATATATCAAATGTGTGATAACATACTGTGTGGTCTTACAAGTTAAACTTCTATAATGTTCCTAGACCAATAAGTTCAAAGCATGAAAGTCACTCTTTGCGAAGTGAAGATGGGATTTACTTGTAGTCGCCCAATACAGAGTTATAACTATAGTACTCCAGCTCATTGAACTCGTGACAGGGCATTAGCTCTATACAGTTGACACCAAGTTCCTGCAGAACATGGAATTCTCTTAAGATGCACAACAAATAAATTATTCTATATCACATATACGAAAGCTGCTGAAGTTTCAAAATCTAATGAAGTGAAATTTGACAATCATGGAATAAACCTTTATGGTCAAATTAATCTGAAATGTATGAACTTAATAAAAGGCAACTATCAAATTCAATGAGGTAGAAATATAAAAATATGGCTGTTTCAAGACTACTAAATTTTCATTCATATACATTTTCTGTTAGAAAACCTTTATACTTTCACTTATATTTTTACACAGATAATCTACCAGCAAGCAATAAAAACTTCTGTGCTATCCAGTTATTATCAACTTAAATTAAGGCAAACTCTAACATAGCCACCAGATAACCAATTATCCAACTTATCAGAGTCAGATTCTGACATTTCCTATAATGAACTCCGAAATTCAAGAAATAATGTATTGGAAAGTATTAGAGCTTGCACAGTTTCATGCTTTCCCTACCAGACCTTGGACTTTGACCCTTTTCACTTTTGACAACACCCCATGGTACTACTTTATTTTGTTGAGTTTATTAATATAGCACCCAAAATGAAGCAGCAATCTGAGATACTCATGGTTTAGTCTACTTTTTTAGGCATAAAACATAAATATGCCCTTTGACTTGGCCTCATTTCACATATATGCCCTCCAATTTTGGATGTGCACAAATAGACACTTAAACTTGTGTAAAGTTGAACAAGTAGACACAATTTGTTTAACTTTATACAAGTTTAAGTGTCTACTTGTGCACACCCAAAGTTGGAGGACAATAAATGTAAAATGAGGCCAAGTTAAAGGGCGTATTTATGTATTATTATTTTTTATTGTTTTAGCCTTTTCTTTTTTTGATAAAGCATTTTGGCCTAGTTAATCAATCTAGGAGATCTCCAGCCATAAACAGATTTGTTTTCTTAAATGCCACGAATAATTTTGCACTTTTAAAATAGTTGGATATCTTTCATAATTTTCAGACTTTCAGAAGTATTATTTACATGCTTACATTTATCTGATGCAACCCAACTAGGTAAAGTTTCATGGCCTTAGGGAAAGATGTTCGATTTCAATTCCTTGTCTCTTTTAACAGTTACAGGTGTCACTTCTATCTAGTACCTGCCCCTTTTCATCATCCCCAAATAGGTCATAAATCTTCCAGCCTTACCCCCTAAGTGAAGATTCCTTCCTTAGGGTATGCTTTCCTAATTTTTGCTATATCTGCTTGCACTTCAGTTTTAATTTTTTATTGTTATGGGCCTAAATAGATAAATAAAGTGTCTCCTCTCACAACTATAATTCTCGTGTATTCATTTACACAGAGAAAAAAATTGGGCCAATTGTCCATCATTTAACTATTGATAAAAGCCAAAAACCCTAGCAATACAATGTATGAATGTAGACCCCTCACTAAGATAAAAGAGGAAAAACATCCACATAGACGTCTTCAAATTTCGGTGTATCCAAAAGTTGTTCTTGATCTAACAATATCAGTTAAGCTAGAACTTACTACTGAAAAAATCAATCATATGCTAAGCTTACAGATTATAACATATAATATTATAACAACCAAGTGTTCACCTTCAAGTGATCAAGTTTCTCCACAACACCAAGGTAAGTACCAGGATATTTTGTTTCACTCGACTCATGATTTGTAAACCCACGAACATGCATTTCATAGATTACAAGATCTCTCTGTGGAAACTTCAGTGGTAGATCTCCTTCCCAATCAAACTGAAAATAACAAAGATCAAACAGTAAAACAGACATGTTGAACAAACAAAACCATATATCCCTATAACTCATCTAAGTTATTGGCAGTAATGACGCCACAGAGTATTTTTCTATAGGGAAGGCAAGCACGAAGATGCTTTTTGGTGATTGTGGACATTTCAACATTTTATGACCAATTCCAGAGTTTGCTGGGGAAAAGTAAACTAAACATAATAATAGAAAGCACCAGATCATACATTTGACTATGTTGTACACTAAGAGACTTAGTTACCTGATCAGAAGCAGAAGGTACCATGCCAGCCAATTGCACCTCTTCGAGACCTTTCTTTGTTCATCCTATCAGAATCTAGTGTGTTCATCAAGATTACAGTTAGCTAAATTTGGTTAGTCCATGGTCTTAGGTTCAAACCCTTCAGGATGGCTCAAATGGTTCGGCTTTGGACTTCCATAATAGAGGGTCTCAAGTTCCAAACCCCTTATTGGCTTTCAAGATCGAGCTCGTTCATGGGACTTGCCTAGTACTATTTACCCCTCGACTCGAGTAACACATATTAGAACTAAATTTAAAATATGAGAAGAGATAGATGAACTCACCGAGTCTCGCAAGATGAAGAGCAACCAGAATTGCAAAATCTTCTACAAAGAGAACAGACCAATGGCTTACCACAATTTTTTTTTGAAATTTTTTTTTTTTTTTTTTTTGAAAATCCAATGGCTGCCACAATTTTGTTTGCAGAGTTTTCTGATCCGAGTAATATGAGTAAATTCGTTATGCTATGCCTAGACCATGCCAATTCTCTATACGAATGTCTTTTCAATTCGTGAAAATATTTGTGACTTTAGTTTTTTGAAATTGGTAAAAGTTGTATTCCTCAGCATTCAGGGCTATGCTAGCCATCTCCAAAATTTACAAAAGAGTCATGGATAGTTACAAGGAACCTAAGGAAGAAATCTGGGAGAAGGCTGTTAATATTGATGAACTTTGCGGTCCTGGTGAAGCTTGGTGGGGTGTGAGAGGGCAAATGCGGGATGATTTTAACCACAGCAATAAGGCCATTTCTTATGCAGAACATTTTAAAAATAGTAGGTTTGTAGAGTCAGTTTTAGATGTTTACTGGGAGCTTCCACCTGTGGCTGGTCCTTCATTAACTCACCAGTTGAGATACGATCCTGCTTGTGCATCAAGTCCTATTGTTGAAGATGGCAGGTATGGCTTGTTTCAGAGGCTTGGCTTATCTGGACTGGAGGCATCTGTGATCAATGGTTACACTCAAATGGTCTATCTTCAGGTGTCAAAAGAATGAGACTTTGGTTGCCACTGCATATAAGTTGTAGTTTTGTATCTTTGTGTTTACTGTTCTTTTAGTTCTTTCTGATGAAACTCTTGAGAGGCTGTCTCTGAGCTGCAACAGATTTTACTCCTACAATCTTTCAGATGTCCATTTATCCCCTGGTCACTCTGATGTTTGTGCAGAGTAACAGAAGTTTGATAAGTGAAATTTTATCCCATCTGTATAATGTGCTCGTGAATTATATGCTAGAAAATAGCTTATGTGAAACAACTCTCCTTGTGCTCGCTATTTATCTTAGCCTTTATCACCAATATGTTAGAATGGTTAAGAAGAAAACTATATGTCGTGATCTGACACCCACTCCTGATGTTTCCCTAGCCTTTTGTCCCCCACTTGAACATATACTCAACTGAACTGAGGTTGACAAACGAGAAGTAGTTGAGGTTGAGCAGTCCAGAAGCTTCTCTAAATGGATTTCAGTTTGAATAGTTTAGTATTTGTTACTAGATAAGCAATGGGTGCTTATTTCAAGCCTAAGCCCAGTCCTTTTTTACTTTAACTGGGCACTCAGAAAACATGAGCACGGAGAGCTCAGAATTTGGAATCTCATTCCATTCCATCCTGCTTGCTGTGAATTCTTGAATCCAAAGGAAAAGATTGACTGAAATGTGGGAAGGATTTGTACTTCTCCAGTCCAATAGGGACTATAAGCTATGTTGCTCGGACTCCCAAAAATGTCACCACACCCATATCGGATCCTAAAAATGCATTATTTTTAAAGATCCGACACACATCCAGCAATATTTCGTCTCTATTTTCTGTTACTGAGCAAGAAGGGAGATATTCCCTTCATAACATAACAACTTTGTCACCTTCTCTTTCTTCTAAAACGGTGGCATCCGAGGCAGCTTGTGCACACCTTCGACTAATTTTATGAGGTACCTACTATCTCTCACCAACACAGAATAATAGTAGGACATTCATAGACAGGACTAAAAGAAAGGATAACATTCAAACATTCAAAGAGAGGAGAGGTAAATAACAGAAATAACTCAAATAGAAGAGCTCAGTTTTAGAGTGAAAATGCTCTTTTGAATAAAAAGAAACATAGTACAAGTACCAAGTCACTCTGTCTAGTAAGGCTTGGCCTAATGGAAAGAAATCATCAGGTGTTCTTGCCCCCGCTAAAAAAATTCTAACCTCAATATAACCTTTTAATAATCCATCAAAATTTACCCACTTAAGGACAAAGCCTTAAATGGTAACTATAAATCTATAATCAATCAATCAAAATCTGAGAATAAATTAGAATATAACAAAATGTTACTCTACTATCTTCACTTTTCTTCTATTTCCAAGAATGAACTATATTCCGATGCAATTGCATGGGGAGTTACCTTAGCGAGGACGATATGCCGATGTTAATGGAAGAACTTTGTAAGATTGTCCGATGAAATTGCTGAAAGATCACCTCCATAATGCTTAATTCTTCATCTAGTTTATTTGGTCATGCAAAATAGTACAGTGATGCGAGGCATATGAAGAGGTCCGTAAGAAGAAGACCCACAGCATCGAAGACGAACTTTGGAGCAAATAAACCCCATACCATCAAGTGTCGCCTTTGAATCGTAACACATATAATTGTAAGTGTCATAGATATAGCCATAGTAAGTCCGTACATCAAATAGACCTGGCATAACTGGAGAAAAAACAGTGGTTTCCTTTTCTCAGCCTGGACTTCTGGATGTCGTCGGCAAGCAACAACAAGTGGAAGTCCCATTACTGGAAGAATGTGGGAGAAACCAAATGTATCTATGGTAAGCAGGGAAGCTTGATGAATAAGGTTGAATTCATCAAATCCAACGAATGCGGAAGCATAGCGGAGGCCATCAAAGGCACACCAATGTCCAGTGCAGAAAAACAGACACACAGCTAATAGACTCCATTTTGCCACCGGAGAAGAATATGAAGTTGAACTGTCGTAATAGTCATTCTTTGCTCGCTCCAACGTCATCAACCTAATTACACACCGCCCTTGAATTACTGCTGCTAGAGCAACTAGAGGACCTTGTTTCCCGGATAAAATGAGTATTGTTGAACTCCATGCTGATAACATGGCAGTTGCTTTAACAATTGTATCTTCCTCCCAACCTGAAGTCTTCTCTTTACCAAAAAGTTGAGATATTGCTAATAAAAATAATTGCAGAAGACCAATAACACAGATGATTCAAGGAATCCAATATGCTTTTATATCCACAATAATTGTGCTTGAGCTGAATAAGTTACCATCTAAAGCCCAAGCCAGAGCTACAAGAGAAGAAGCAAATATGGTTCCAATGGCAACTAACTTGAATATCCCCCGACAAGAACTGTGCCTGATGCTCTTGTAATAAAATATATAAGCTAAAATGACAAGAGCTAAAAAGGGTAATATATCAGCAACATAAATCCATAAGTTGGTGCCGTTGTCAACGCTTACAGTCCATGAAGCAAATGACTTCAAAAATAAAGAATTGACAGCCTACTTTGACTGTCCAAGTTCAATACCAAATCTGAGAAGAGGAACCACCAGAACAAAAAGAAGTCCTTCAAGTAACATCTTCTTTTTTACTATTGCATTACATAATTGAAGCATTCCAGCCGTGGCAAACAGAAAACTTGTTGTTTTACCTTCCTCCAAGATGAAACTATTTGAAAGAAAACTGAAAGAACGAATCAGCACAGCAGCATAAGCAAAAATAGCCTCAAAAGAAACTACAAAATTTCCACCACGAGGAAGATAGCAACTGCATAGTTTGTCCAATTTCTTGATGGTGAAAATGTGAACAAAAAGAGAGAGCAACAAGATGCATAAACCAGTGCCCATCATCTTTAGATTGAATTCTGTCCATTTGGAACGAGCAAGTGCAGTAATACTTGACAGGAAATTAAAATAAGCTTCTACTTGCTTCTTCAGTTGAGGTAACAATGTTGAACAACTTTTACTTTTACAATTCAAAACAGCTTCTTTGGTATGTAACCAATTATCATGGGCCTGAGCATAGAGGTGCGATACATGAGACATATCTTTGTCTGAAAATCCTATCACTGATGAAGCTGAATATACATCAATGTATCTTTTCACCTGCCATGTATTCATGCAGAGGACATTGACGTAGTTCTGCATCCACCTTTCTGATCCTGAGAGATTTATTCCACTTTCAGGGGTAAAGATGTCCAAGTTCCAAGTACCAGCAGCTAATGCATTCAGCTCAGGATTAACACGCCCGATGCTTCCAAAAGGATATGGAATGCCAAGCAGAGCAGATACTGTTGCAGCAAAGTCAAGTTGCTCAATGGAGCTAGTGCATATCTTCCTCTTCTCTGTGTCAAGCCGACAAGATGAGCTATCAGTTCCAGACAGTAAGGAAGACGGATTCTTTTGCAAACTCATAGCAAATAGTGACGTTTCAACCTCTTCTGGAGCACCTCCACCATGATCACCGTTGATGGTTTGCCCATGATCACCCATCACAAGAAGCAGAGTATTTTCATGTAACCCGTCAGGTCCACTTTGGCTTTCCAGGACATCAACAACTTTCTCCAAAATTCCATTGTACTGCTCCAACTTTTCTATCATTTCAGTGGAATTAACACCAAAAATATGTCCGGCATGATCCACGCCAAGAAAATGTGCTATAAGTACATCCCAATCTTCTTGATACAAGTATGGAAACAAGTGCTCAACGCAGCCATTATCTACCGTGTCAAGGTCTTTAACATTAAATGAAGGGAATGAATGAGATATATTAAAATGTTTAGGAAACAGTTGAACCCACGTGTCATCCCCCATCATCACAACTCGCTTGCCATTCTTAGCCATCTGATAAATCAAATTATTTTCAATGATAGCTGGTGCGCCAAAGCTGTTACCCACATCAATAAAAGTTGGAAGTCCACCAGTTGTTAATCCCTTTAGACGTTGCAAACTGGTTGTTGGAGGATCAGCAATAGCTTTAAAGATCTTAGCAAATGAACCTGGCTGAGATGCCAACTTGTGCAACACATGCAATCTGTCCATCCACGGTTTTTTCTCATCAAAAAAGGTAGTTGGAGCAACAAAGTCATGCCTGAGAGAATCAAGAACGATGATAACAATTCGATCAACGGCTGATTTCATCCAGCACCCTTTGGAATGGTTAACCATTTGATCATCTTGAGGAGGAGAGAAGCATGGAGATTGTTAAATATCAGAGCAGTGACTATATTGTGAAAGTTCAGTGCGAGTTAGGAGGAATCCTCTGGTGAAGACGAGAATAGCCAATCCATGAAGTATCAGTATCCCAAGGAACACCACGAAATCCCATCTCCGCTTGCCCAAATTCTCACTTTTCCATGAAACCTCACCACTCTTCGACATTGTAAACAGAGGGACAGTGATCAATTTTTAGTGGTAATTATGTACCTGCATCAAGTCTGACACTAATGAATCTTTATGAACTCCAACACTTGTCACCTAATTAATAAAGGAGAAGGTAACAATGATGTGTAGAACTGATTCACATAAATTAAAGAGGAGCAAAAGAAGCAATTACAAAAGGTTTTGATATATATAACATACTGTCAAAGTAACACTAGCCATTGTAAAGAGGGGGCAAAAGGAGCAATTACAAAAAAGGAAATAAGGAAACTAGAGGTATCTTCACATATCACAAAACATCAAGCACAAAATTTATAACTTCTATCAAGAAGCTCACAAGCATTATGTATTGCTAAAGAAGGAATTTCCTTTACCAAAAGAGGATATAAATATCATTCCATAAAGATGAGTAAGAGATGGTACAAATTTACAACCAATATAGTTGTTTAACGTTATATGATAACGGATGACATTAGCAATTATTATTGATTTTCTAGAGAATGGAAGAGTTCCTTGAGTAAAAGTGCAATTTCTTACTACACAACACATGCGCATAGAGCAGAGTTAGATTTTGTAGGAACTCATGTAGTAGGAAATTCAGTGATGTTGGTGTTTCTCTAACTGATTTTTAAAAGTTCTCTTTCTAAATTGGAAACTTATGCAGCTGCCAAGCAATAAAGGGGGTATGTTTGAGATTAGTCCTTTCGTTTCACAGCGATCATTAGGTATAATCTCAACTATGACAAGAGCTGGAGCTAATTTTTGTTCTAGATCGACATGATTCCTATTTTTCACAAGCACAGACTGTGCAACAAAAATATGACCGACTTACATGAGAATCATGATCAAGATTGTACACTTGATCACCAACCTTTTAATGTAAACTTGATTATCAACTTTTCCTGAACATATAATTTTTTTGTTTTCTACATTAGGTCAAATACTTGACGGTCTATCTTTAATTTACTGTAATTATTGCAGACAGTAACGTGCTATTCTACATGCTAGAATAAAAAATTAATCAATTTACCTGATATCACATATAAGGACATTGCACCTCTCCTCTTTGTCTAGTTTCGAAGCATATGAAGTTTGAATCATACTTCATTTTCAGTTGTCGGAAAATTTCAAAAATAAGTAGCTTCATCAGTCAGCGAGTTTGAATCAGTAGACAATTGTTTTAGAAGAGTATAAACAGGACTTTTATCGAATAAGTGATGTCGAAAAAAATTGAGTAGAAAAAGAAAGTTTGAAAGATAAAGCTTCAATAAACTCGATCAAAAGGTAAACAACCCACGTCTATAAAAGAATCATAACATAGAAATGCCTAAATTGAAAAATAGGAGGTAAAAAAAAAGAGAATAAAAACAATGAGCTTGTTAAAATTGTGGTAAAAGATTCAAGAAATTAAGCATTGCGTCTCAATGGGGAATGAATCTAATAGCACAAATCTAAAATGAGATGAGGAGAATCTAAAATCTGATAGGAAGAGTTCCGAGTACCTACCATGGAAAAGCGCTTAAAGCTTAGATGAGTGGCGATGAGACTCCACAATTAGTTAACGGGCTAACCCAACCCCTAAAATTGACACTAACTATCACTTAGACACTCTAACTAGACTTTGTTCATTTTAGACATTTTATGTAAGGTGTCATTTTGACACTTTCGTTACAATCAGCAAAAATATATAATGTGTGTGTAATACACTCGCAAATAACGTGTAAAGTGTCCAACTAAATGAAGACATTTGTCATTTGTGCCCAAAATCATTCTTAAATAATAAATTTTGAGAAAAACAAAAAGTAGCCAATAAATCGATGACATATGGCATTTTTTGCCCACATAATTAAAAAAATATTTAACCAATTAACAAAAACTATTTTGCAGCCTTCTCAGTGTCTTCTCCAAAATACTAACTTTTTTGTAGAAACGCTGCCCCCTCCCCGGCGGCCCTTCTCAATCATACACAAACCCTTTAATTATATAAAAGAATAAAGCTAAATCATGGATTTAGATTCTTCTTAATGAATAACAAAGCAATTAAATTGAACGGAAATCATTAAAATTAACTGGAGAAAAATAATTAAGAGAGCACTTACCGTAAATGCCAAGTTTGAAGGCTTGTGAAGGAAGAGGAAAAATCAAATCCACTTCCATATTACAATAGTAAATTCCTCCAAAAAAGAATTTCATGATTATTTCAATATTTAAATCTTGAAATAGGTTTTTTAAAAACATTCGACATGAATGGAGTTAAGCTTGAAAAATGGAGGCTGAAAATGGGGAAAAAGAAGAGGAAAAAATAATTAAAAATTAATTAAATAAGCTTTTCACGCGCAATAAACGAGTGTATCACACTCTCTATGACGTGTATGCAAAAACTGTCAAAATGACACAATGAAAACTTACTTGAGGTGCCTAAAATAAACAAAGTCAAGTTAAGGTGTCTAAGTGTCACGACCCAAGCCTAGAGCCTAGACGTGACCGGCGAATAGGAAACCCGAAGGAACCCCAAACAAGCCTCATAGCGTATCATTACACATCCTTGATCGCGGAAGCAATTAAATGACCATAAGCGATAAGTATAATCAAGGGGGAAATCGGGACTAAGGGAGCAAGAGAAAAAAAAAAGGAATGATACATAAATACCATAGATGAGTCAAGCTCAACCATAATACACAACTTGTCCAACACTACCTCTAAACATGGGTACTTAGCGGGGGCCAAGACAAACTACCGGGCTCACCCTCATAG